>NW_026610713.1:0-185000 GCF_029499605.1 Hyla sarda
TACCGCTGTAAACTTCGGATCACGGCGCATGGTTCTTGCAGCCACTGCACCCCAAACCCTCCATTACCTCTCCTCTGCTGCTGGTTTCCCAGCGCCATTCTGGGCGGCGGCAGAGTACCCGCAACCAGGTGGTCTCCAGCGTGCCTTGTCCCACGCCTGCGGTGGTGAAGTGTTTCCTCCATCTTTTGTGCCTTCTCCATCTTCTGGACTTAGTGAGCGTTCTGTTGCGGGGGCAGGGGTGGCTCTATTTTCGTGCCTGCTCTTGGGGCTTTGGCAGGCCAGTTGTCTTCAGCTGGCTAGGCTGGGTTGGTGCCCTCTCCTTCCCCGGTTAGTGTGCTTATGGCTGTTCTGGGTAGTATCTGCCTTTTGTTCCTGTGTGTTTGTTGGGTTTGGGTCTCGGATATAGGTGTATGTCTATGTTGGTCTCTGGTTGTGAGTTGGGTACGTCTCTTCTTGACGGGGTGCTTTGGTGTGGTATCATTTTCTGCGGTGCTCACTTAGGTGAGTGGTCTTTTGGCCTTACGCTCTGGATGACCGGGTTTTGTGGACTTAGCTCCTGAGGCTTGTTCCTTATACTGAATCGGTGGCACCCAGTTACGGTTTTGTTTCTTTTGGTTTTCTCCCCCCTTGGTTTGGTGTTTCTCTCCATCACTAGTTGTAGTCCCTCTCCGCTGCTCTGTTTGTCCTAGTGTATTGTCTGATGTTTTCTCCTGTTTTGCTCCCGATCTCTGGTAGGCATGGGACTCCTGTATGTCGTGCTGGGTGCTTTAGCTGATGTGGCGGTGGGTAGGTTTCGCTTGGGTCTCAGTTTGTCTTTCCTTGTGGGTTCTTCTGTTTGTGGTGGTTTTTCCGGAGGGGGATTCTCCTGTGCTCTACGCTTGTTGGGGTGTGGTTTGTTGCAGTCTTCCGCATGCCGTGTTGGCGTTGGTCTGCAGTTTTCCTGTGAACGGGGGAGTGTTTGCGTTTTCTCTGTTTTGGTTTCCTCGGGGCTCGCTAGGTGCCCCTGTTCCGGTCCTTGCTGGTTTACTGTATGTTCCGCATGGAATATGGTTCTGGGCAGAGTTTTTTCCTGCAGGTTGTCTATGGCCACCGAGGGTGTCTGGTATTTGTGCCCCCGCATATGTGCCCCTGGTACGCTATGGGCTGACATTTCGGTTGGTTGGGGTTTTTTCAGGAGTTGGGCAGTGGACTGTCCTGCTTTCAGTTCCCCATTGCAGCGCACGGGGAGCTCGCTTTGTTCTCGGTTGTGGCTGGTTGGGTCGGTTGTTGGTGTGGTGTTTGGTTTTCCAGTGGTGCTGCGGTGGGTTTCTGCCATGCTTGGGGTTTTGTTTGAGCTTTTCCCTTGGTGTTGGTTGTGGGACTTTGGGTGCTTGCTTCGGCAGCTCATGTTTTAGACTTGTAACGTTACTGTGTGGGTTGGCATGGCCCCTGTGCTTGGTTGCGCGCTACTTTTGTGATGCTTTTCTTCTTTTCTGGTGTGTGATTTGAGTGATCAGGGGGCCTGTTTTCTTCCTGTGCTCTGCCTGTTGCATCTAGGGCTTCACTGTTTGGAGTTACGATTTCTTTCAGGGCTACGCTCCCTGGGGTCAGTATTGGGTGTTGACGTTTTGTCCCATTTTCTCTGGCTGTAGTTCCGGAGGGTTGCTTCTGCGGCCGGCCCGTGGGTCCTTGGGGAGAGTGGTGTAATTCTTGGTCCGCTTTGGTGGCTCCTGCGGTTTGGTCGCACTCACGGTACGGCGCTTGCAAGTGGTTAATGTTGGTGTGGAGGTCGGGATGTCTACAGTCGAGGAGGGTCCCGGAGGTTCCAGAGGGTCTGTGGACGGCGGATAAGAACTTTAAAAAAAATAAATAAATAAATATTGGTTTCCATACCTGGAATGCCCCTTGATGTAACCTTATAAGGCTCTGATGTTTGATTTACTGTTTCGTTTTAATAGGATGTGATAATGGAAGTTATCTGCTGTGTCACCTCTCCTAGGAGGTTCGAGATTTGGGCAGTGTTCTCAGTGTATCCAAATAACATTCTGAGTATGTGATGCTGGGATCTTCACCTGTTAATGTGAATCACCTACAAAAAAAAAAAAAAAAAAAAAAAAAAAAAGTTGGTTGGCTTTCCCGCTGTGCTGCGATCCAGTGGGGTGCGGTTGGCGCACGGCACATGGCAGGGGGTGATTTTCTTTCTGCTTTGCAGGTGGTGTATACCTAGGGGGCCCGCGAGTGGGTGGCGTATACCTAGGGGCTGGGCCCGCGAGTGGGCGGCCTTGCTGTCGGCGACCGTTTTTTTCCTATCATTTTTGGGTCGCTTGGTGGCGGCTGCGGGTCGGGTTTTTGGTTGTCGTTTTGCGTAATTTTTCTGATCCGAGATTTTGCGCTAGCTTTTTTCAGGGCTATGTGGATGGGGCACTTTTTCTTTCTCCTCGTCTCCTTCCATGGGACTTGGGTGTCCGTGTTTTTGGGTGCCTATTTTGTGCGTTTCATGGAAAAAGTTTTAAAAAATAAATAAATAAAAAAAAGGCCCGTCGGTCCGAGACTGTTTAGGCGATCCGGGAGACGCAGCTCGTGCTCCATGAGGGTCCGTGAATGACTGTTTTGTGAGTTCGGGATTTGCTCTCTTTTTGTATCGGGGCCGGCGGAGGTGGATGGGGTTTCCGGAGAGGGTAGCGCTGCACGTGGGGCGCTGGCGATCTGCATGTTGTGTTGCTATTTTCGCCCAGTTTGATGTTTCCCATGTGTGTTTTTGTTTTAAGAGCGGCTTTCCGCAAGGTGGTGCGAGTGCTGCAGCACTCTTCGGTGTATGGGCAAGTCTGAGAGAGAAGTTCGCATGGGTTATTTAAAATAAAAAAATAAAAAAAATAAAAATGGTCCTGGTGGCAGGTACCTCGGATTTCCTGGAGAGGAAATGTGTTGAGTGGATTTCTTGGAGAGGAAATGTGTTGAGCGGATTTCCTGGAGAGGAAATGTGTTGGGCGGATTTCCTGGAGAGGAAATGTTTTGGGTGTGCCGGGGGGCTGAGGTGGCCCCAGGTGTTGGCTATCCAGTTTCTCTTGGGTGGGGGTCGGAGCCCAGTGTAGGGCTAACTGGTCTCCTCCGTGGCGGTAAGAAGACGGTAAAAGCGGGGTCAACCCGGGGTAGACCTCCACACAGGACAGTGTGGCAGCACCTGTGCATAACTAGCTTGCCCCCTGACTGGTGAGCAGTTAAGGGGTGAAGAAATGTACAGGCAAGGTTTTTTAGCCCCCTCCCCCGCCTGTAAAACTTGCCAGTGGCTACAGTGGTATGTCCCATGGGTAGGGGGGAAGGAGTGCACCAATCAGGGGTTTAATAGTTTCGTGGGCTTTTAGGGGCCCTCCCCTGGGTATTTATAGCTGTGGTGCCTCCCTTCCCCCCTCAATCTGCCCAGGACCCGGAGTTTTGCCCTCCCTCCCTCCCTTTTTTTGTATCTCTGTTTCTTGTAAGTCACAGCTTGGCGGTAAGAAGACGGTGAAAGCGGGGTCAACCCGGGGTAGACCTCCACACAGGACAGTGTGGCAGCACCTCTCGGGTTGGTAAGAAGCCAATCGGTGTCTTTGTTACAGTTAAATTGTTATTTATATAAGTTATTTTATAAATAAAGCTGTGGCCGATTCCCACCCACGGAAAAGTTAAATTGTTGTTGTGTCAGTTATTTAATTAATTATTGTAATAAGGGGGAGGGGTAGTTATAGCCTGCTAGGAGCTAATTGGGTCTCAACAGTCGTGTGTGTATGGAGGGCTGCGTATGTGTGTGTATGGAGGGCTGCGTATGTGTGTGTATGGAGGGCTGCGTATGTGTGTGTATGGAGGGCTGCGTATGTGTGTGTATGGAGGGCTGTGTATGTGTGTGTATGGAGGGCTGCATATGTGTGTGTATGGAGGGCTGCATATGGAAACAGTGTATGTGTGTATATGGGACTGTGTATGTATTTCCTTAGGGACACAGGGAGATTTATCAGTCAGCCTGAAACCCTAATTGTCTGTTTTTTCCCCACACCAACCAATCACAGCTCAACTTTCAAACTTTTACGAGCTCTTGTAAAGTGAAAGCTGAGTTGTGATTGGTTGCTATGGGAAAAAACAGACAATTTTTGTTCCAGGCTTATTAATAAATCAGGGCCACAGGGTGTAAATGTACGCCCTGTGCCTGCTCCTGAACTATGGAGTGTACTCAGGAGATGAGCCCGCTTCATAGCCAGTTAATAAAAGTTAATATATGTGAATAAGTCCCTTACCTAATAAGTTTCAATCACCCCTTTTTTAATTAAAACAATGTAAACAAAAATAAACACATGTCATATCAGCGCTTACATAAATGTCCAAACTATTAATATATAACGTTAAAGGAGAACTGCAGTGTAATATAACTTATCCCCTATGCGAAGGAAAGGGGATAAGTTATAAATGGGCGGGGCGTTCTGTCCCTGCATGATGCGGCGGCCGACACGCCCCCTCCATGTATCCCATAGAGATTCATGGAGGGGGCGTGTCTGCCGCGGCTTCCTGCTGGGGACAACACCGAGCTTCCTGCAGACTGCTGTGGCCCTGTTCAGGAGATCCTGGGGAGCCCCAGCGGTCAGACCCCCCACGATCTATAACTTATCCCTATCCTTTGGATAGAAGACAAGTTATACTTCACTACAGTTCACTTGTGATTAAACTGCACAGTCAATGGCGTACACAGGAAAGGAAACCAAATTCCAGAATTGCGCATTTTTGGTCACTTCATATACCAGAAAAAAAAAAATTTTAGAAAGTTCCTCAAAAACAAAATTGGTACTAATAAAAACTACAGACAGCACAATAAATTAGCCTCTATACATCACTGTACATGGAAAAATATTTTTTTTGCAAAAAAAAAAAAGTTGTAAAATAGTTAAGAAAAATAATTTTTTTTTTTTTTATAAACTGTGTATCCTTTTAATTGTATGGACCTACAGGATAAAGATAATGTGTCATTGTTATCAGAAAGTGAACTGCGAAGAAACAGAAGCCTTTAAAATTACAAAATCATTTTTTTTTCAATTACGCCCCACAAATATTTTTTTTTTGTTTCACCATAGATTTGTTGGGGAAATGTTTGATGATATTACAAAGTACAATTGGTGGCGCAAAATATAATCCCTCATATGGGTCTGTAGGTAGAAAATTGAAAGTGTTAGGATTTTTAGAAGGTCAGGAGGAAAAAACAAAAGTGCAAAAATAAAATGCTGTCTGGCAATACTGGGAGTAGTTGTTTTGCAACAGCTGGAGGCTCCGTTTTGGAAACTGTGGAGTACCAGACGTTTTTCATTTTTATTGGAGAGGGGGGCTGTGTAGGGGTATGTGTATATGTAGTCTTTTTTACTTTTTATTTTATTTTTTGTGGTAGTGTAGTGTAGTGTTTTTAGGGTACAGTCGCACGGGCGGGGGTTCACAGTAGTTTCTCGCTGGAAGTTTGAGCTGTTGCAGAAAATTTGCCGCAGCTCAAACTTGCAGCCCGATACTTACTGTAATCCTCCGCCCATGTGAGTGTACCCTGTACATTCACATGGGGGGGGGGGGGACATCCAGCTGTTGCAAAACTACAACTCCCAGCATGCGCTGACAGACTGTACATGCTGAGAGTTTTAGTTTTGCAACAGCTGTAGGCACACTGGTTATGTATCACTGAGTTTGTGACCTTACTCAGTGTTTCAAAACCAGTGTGCCTCCAGCAGTTGCAAAACTACAACTCGCAGCATGTACGGTGCATGGTGTAAGGTGACTGCTGAGAGTTGTAGTTTGCAACAGCTGGAGGCACACCGGTCGTGAAACACTGAGTTAGGTAAAAAAAAACACTGAGTTTCACAACCAGTGTGCCTTCAGCTGTTGCAAAACTACAACTCTCAGCAGTCACCGACAGCCAACGGGCATGCTGGGAGTTGTAGTTATGCAACCAGCAGATGCACCACTACAACTCCCAGCATGCACTTTAGCTGTTTGTGCAAGCTGGGAGTTGTAGTTATACAACAGCTGAAGGTACACTTTTCCATAAAAAAAAATGTGCCTCCAGCTGTTGCAAAACCATAAGTCCCAGCATGACCATAAGGGAATGCTGGGAGTTGTGGTGGTCTGCCTCCTGCCCTTTTTGCATGCTGGGAGCTGTTGCTAAGCAACAGCAGGAGGCTGTAACTCACCTCCTGCTGCTGCTCCATCGCAGGACTGTCCCTCGCCGCCGCCGTCGCTCCTGGGGCCCCGATCCCGCACCCGCTCACGTCCTCCGGAAGAGGGGCGGAGCTGGTGTGGGAGTGACACCCGCAGCAGGCGCCCTGATTGGTCGGCCGGTAATCCGGCCAACGAATCAGGGCGATCGTGAGGTGGCACCAGTGCCACCTCACCCCTGCAGGCTCTGGCTGTTCGGGGCCGTCTCTGACGGCCCCAATCAGCCAGTAATTTCGGGTCACCGGGTCACTGGAGACCCGATTGACCCGAAATCGCCGCAGATCGCTGGACTGAATTGTCCAGCGATCTGCGGCCATCGCCGACATGGGGGGCATAATGACCCCCCTGGGCTATATGCCGGGATGCCTGCTGAATGATTTCAGCAGGCATCCGGCTCCGGTCCCCAACCGGCTAGTGGTGGGGACCGGAATTCCCACGGGCGTATGGATACGCCCTGCGTCCTTAAGGACTCGGAATGCAGGGCGTATCCATACGCCCTGCGTCCTTAAGAGGTTAATGACCAAGCCCATTTTCACCTTAAGGTCCAGGCCAATTTTATTTTTGCGTTTTTGTTTTTTCCTCCTCGCCTTCTAAAATCCATAACTCCTTTATATTTCTATGTACAGACCCATATAAGGGCTTGTTTTTTGCGGGACCAATTGTACTTTGTAATGAAACCTCTCATTTTACCATAAAATGTACTGCAAACCCAAAAAAACTATTTTTTAGGGAGGAAATTTAAATGAAAACCACAATTTTGCACATTTTGGAGGGTTTTGTTTTCACACTGTACACTTTACGGTAAAAATGACATGTGTTCTTTATTCTGTGGGTCAATACGATTAAAATTATACCCATGGCTAGATACTTTACTTTTATATTTTTGTACCGCTTAAAAAAAATCAAAAACTTTTTGTACAAAATCAGTAATCTAAAATCGCCCTATTTTGACCACCTATAACTTTTTCATTTTTCCGTACATAGGGCGGTATGAGGGCTCATTTTTTGCGCCGTCATCTGTACTTTTTTTAGATACCACATTTGCATATATAAAACTTGTAGATAATTTTTTATTAATTTATTTTTTAATAAAATGTGAAAAACAAGAGGCATTTTTGGACATTTTCTTATTTTACGCATTTACGCACGCGGCGACACCAAATATATTTATTTTAAAAAAAAGTACGCTTTTTGGGGGTAAAATGGGAAAAACTGACAATTTTCATTTTTATTGGGGGAGGGGATTTTTCACTTTAAAAAATAAAAAAACTTTTTATCTTTACATTTTTCAACTTTTTTTTTTACACTTTTTATGTCCCCATAGGGGACTATCTATAGCAATCCTTTGATTGCTAATACTGTGCATTGCTATTTATAGGACATAGCACTGCTCAGTATTATCGGTCATCTTCTGCTCTGGTCTGCTCGATCGCAGACCAGAGCAGAAGACCCAGGGAGACAGCCGGAGCTAGGTAAGGGGACCTCCGACTGTCATGCTGGATGATCGGATCGCCGCGGCAGCGCTGCGGGTGATCCGATCATCCAATCAAAGTGCCGCAATGCTGCAGATACCCTGATCTGAATTGATCACGGCATCGGAGGCGTTAATGGCGGACATCCGCGCGTTCGGAACCAGCCGTGTATGACGCGAGCACCCTTCCGATGCTCGCGGTCATACACAGGACGTAAATGTACGTCCTGGTGCGGGAAATCCCGCCAAACCAGGACGTACATTTACATCCGTGGTCGTTAAGGGGTTAATGAAAATTTGTCAAACACCTGAGGGGTATAGTTTCCAAAATTGGGTCACATGTGGGTATTTATTTTTTTGCGTTTATGTCAGAACCGCTGTAAAATCACCAATTTAGGCCTCAAATGTACATGGTGCGCTCTCACTCCTGAACCTTGTTGTGCTCCCGCAGAGCATTTTACGCCCACATATGGGGTATTTCCATACACAGGAGAAATTGTGTTACAAATTTTGGGGGTCTTTTCTTCCTTTTACCGTTTGTGAAAATAAAAAGTATGGGGCAACCTTTACACTACATCTTTTTACACTAACAGGCTGGTGTAGCACCCAACTTTTCCTTTTCATAAGGGGTAAAAGGAGAAAAGGCCCCCAAAAATTTGTAGTGCAATTTCTCCCGAGTACGGAAATGTGGCCATATGTGGCCCTAAACTGTTTCCTTGAAATACAACAGGGCACCGAAGTGAGAGAGCGCCATTCGCATTTGAGGACTAAATTAGGGATTGCATAGGGGTGGACATAAGGGTATTCTACGCCAGTGATTCCCAAACAGGGTGCCTCCAGCTGTTGCTAAACTCCCAGAATGCCTGGACAGTCAGTGGCTGTCCAGAAATGCTGGGAGTTGTTGTTTTGCAACAGCTGGAGGCTCCGTTTTGGAAACACTGCTGTACAATATGTTTTTCATTTTTATTGTGGGGGACAGTGTAAAGGGGTGTATATGTAGTGTTTTACCCTTTCTTTTGTGTCAGTGTTTTCAGGGTACATTCGCACTGGCGTGTTATGATGAGTTTCCCGCTAGGAGTTTGGGCTGCGGCAAAAAATTTGCCGCAGCCCAAACTTGAAGCAGGAAACTTACTGTAAACCTGCCTGTGTGAATGTACCCTGTACATTCACATGGGGGGGCAAACCTCCAGCTGTTTCAAAACTACAACTCTCAGCATGCACTGACTGACCGTGCATGCTGGGAGTTGTACTTTTGCAACAGCTGGAGGCACACTGGTTGGAAAACCTTCAGTTAGGTTCTGTAACCTAACTCAGTATTTTCCAACCAGTGTGCCTCCAGCTGTTGCAAAACTACAACTCCCAGCATGTACTGATCACCGAAGGGCATGCTGGGAGATGTAGTTATGCAACAGCTGGAAGTACGCAACTACAACTCCCAGCATGCCAAGACAGCTGTTTGCTGTTTGGGCATGCTGGGATTTGCAGTTTTGCAATATCTGGAGGGCTACAGTTTATAGACCACTGCACTGTGATCTCCAAACCGTGGACCTCCAGATGTTGCAAAACTACAAATCCCAGCATGCCCAGACAGCAAACAGCTGTTTGGGCATGCTAAGAGTTGTAGTTTTGCAAGATCTGGAGGGATACAGTTTAGCGACCACTGAATAGTGGTCTCAGACTGTAGCCCTCCAGATGTTGCTAGGCAACTTACCAATTTCCGTAGGATCCAGGGAACCATCCTCTTCTGCTGCACGACATCGCTCGCAGCCTCCGGATGGGTAAATGGATCTTCTGCCCCCGGTCCTTTGTCGGTTCCCCGAAAACGAAAATTAACCCCCCCCCCCCGCCTCCGATCTGCTATTGGCGGTCGCGTCTAGACCACCAATAGCAGGGATAGGAGGGGTGGCACCCCTGCCACCTCACTCCTATCCCTTCAGGGGGATCGTGGGTGTCTTAGACTTAGGTGTCTTATATTCCGGGTCGCCAGGGTCACCATAGACCCGAATGACCCGGAATTGGCGCATATCGCAAGTGTGAATTCATTAGCGATTTGCGCCGATCACCGACATGGGGGGGTCTGATGACCCCCCCTGGGCATTTGCGTAGGGTGCCTGCTGATCGATAACAGCAGGCACCCCGGTCCCGCCCGGCGGGGACCGAAATTCCCACGGGCGTATGGATACGCCCTGGGTCCTAAAGGGATTAAACCTAATTTACATTTCAACCCATGATGGTGTCATGCTAAGCAGACCACATTATAAAAGTGCTGAACCCTGTGATGTAGAACTGGCGGACTATCTGATGTGTATACTGGACTATCTGATGTGTATACTGGACTATCTGATGTGTATACAGGACTATCTGATGTGTATACTGGACTATCTGATGTGTATATTGGACTATCTGATGTGTATACTGGACTATCTGATGTGTATATTGGACTATCTGATGTGTATACTGGACTATCTGATGTGTATACTGGACTATCTGATGTGTATACTGGACTATCTGATGTGTGTACTGGACTATCTGATGTGTATACTGGACTATCTGATGTGTATACTGGACTATCTGATGGGTATACTGGACTATCTGATATGTGTACTGGACTATCTGATGTGTATACTGGACTATCTGATGTGTGTACTGGACTATCTGATGTGTATACTGGACTATCTGATGTGTGTACTGGACTATCTGATGTGTATACTGGACTATCTGATGTGTATACTGGACTATCTGATGTGTATACTGGACTATCTGATGTGTGTACTGGACTATCTGATGTGTATACTGGACTATCTGATGTGTATACTGGACTATCTGATGTGTATATTGGACTATCTGATGTGTGTACTGGACTACCTGATGTGTATACTGGACTATCTGATGTGTATACTGGACTATCTGATGTGTATATTGGACTATCTGATGTGTATACTGGACTATCTGATGTGTATACTGGACTATCTGATGTGTATACTGGACTATCTGATGTATATACTGGACTATCTGATGTGTATACTGGACTATCTGATGTGTATACTGGATTATCTGATGTGTGTACTGGACTATCTGATGTGTATACTGGACTATCTGATGTGTGTACTGGACTATCTGATGTGTGTACTGGACTATCTGATGTGTATACTGGACTATCTGATGTGTATACTGGACTATCGGATGTGTATACTGCTCTATCTGATGTGTTTATTGGACTATCTGATGTGTGTACTGGACTATCTGATGTGTATACTGGACTATCTGATGTGTATATTGGACTATCTGATGTGTGTACTGGACTATCTGATGTGTATACTGGACTATCTGATGTGTATACTGGACTATCTGATGTGTATACTGGACTATCTGATGTGTATACTGGACTATCTGATGTGTATACTGGACTATCTGATGTGTATAATGGACTATCTGATGTGTATACTGGACTATCTGATGTGTATACTGGACTATCGGATGTGTATACTGGACTATCTGATGTGTATACTGGACTATCTGATGTGTATACTGGACTTTCCTCATCGTCCCTCTGGCAGCACAGAAGGGATATTCTTAGTTCGCCATCCCAAATCAGGACCATCCCCTAGAATAAAACTAATTAACATAATTACTGGGCTGGGCCAGAGGCCCTATGTAGGTACCCAGGACATACTGCACCTTGTGTTTTTTTTAGTCCTCCTTCCAGATGTGGATCATCCCTACTTCCAAGAGTATTTCTTAGCCTTGCGGGGTCTCGGCTACTACTATACCAGTGCGGGGTCCCTGGTTGTTTATCGGATACCAGTGCGGTGTCCTGGTAAAGAGTTAAGGCCGGTGCGGGGTCTCTGGCCTGGTCACCACCAGTGCGGTAGTTCTGGTAAGTGACGTTTTTTTAGTAGGGTCATTGCGGGGCTCTGACCTGCTATACAATACAGTAAGCCTGAGTGGAGTCACTGTGGGGTCTTTGGCTTCAGTGTAGCAGTCTTGCTACCGCTGGAGTCAATGCGGGGCATCAGACTCACGTTATATCAGCAGATGTGTATAATGTAGTTACAATTGGGCCGGTATTATGCGGCCTTCTGTGGCTATTCCTTTACTGTATTAGGATTCTAAGTACTCAGTGTGTTTTCTCACCTGTTAGGTCCTTCTGCTGTCCGGAGTACGGCTCGGTCCCGGCTGTTCTAGCTTACTCAGCTCTTCTGCTAGTGCGCTTCCTGCGTGCAGGGATTTGTGCGCGCGCTTCCTGTACAGGGCAGGGTACGGGGCGCGAGGCTCCAGCTGTTTTCCTTGTACTGCTGGAAGATGCGCGCTTGTGACGTCACCGGTGTGGTCCAGCGCTGCGGGGGGCCGGCGCCAAGTCCTTATCAAGCTGGTTCCTGTGCTGCCTCAGTCTCTTTGAGCTGGGCAGCCGGGTTCAGGTTCTGATAAGGTAGGTTAAGGGCTCAGTTGCACTATTTTCACAGTTGCACAATCGCAATAAAATACTCAGTTGCGCCTTTTATATGCTCTTTTCCCAGATGTCGTCTGAGAGGAGTGCTACATCTGGGAAAAGAATCTCAAAGTCCAAGCATAGGTGCTGCATGGCCTGTGAGCAACCGTTACCCGACGATTGTCCGTATGAGGATTGTGATCGCTGTGCTTCAAAGAAAAAGGCTGCGACAGTAGTTAAAGTTAAGAAATGCATTAGCTGCCTACAGAATCTGCAGGATGGATGGCCGTCAAACCTATGTGAGGTGTGTGCGCCCCCAGAAGAATCGCCAACCTTGGCTTCTGAGGCAAAATCTTTTTTCTCTTGGTTCCGTCAAAAATATGCGGACGACAGCGTGGCTGTGCAGCTTGGGTCTAAAAAAGCGAAGCGGCCTAGAAAGGAGTCTTCTTCCTCTGATTCCTCATCAGTGTCTCCTAGACCGAAACGTGTCGGACATAAGAGAAAGAGGAGCAAGAGGTATGCAAAAAAATTATTGTCATCCTCCTCTGTTGAGTCAGCTTCTTCTGTGGCAGGACCTTCCAACAAAAAGAAAAGGAAGAGTTATAAGAAGAAATATTCTTCTTCATCTTCATCGGAGTCGGAATCTTCGGAGTCCTCCTCAGATACTGAATTTATTACTGAGGATTTCTTCCTGTTTAAGAAAGAGAATGCGGAAGGTCTAATTAAGAAGGTGAAAGGCTGTGTGGAGTCTGGAAGACATGAGAAGTCCAGCCAGGATAAGGAAGCATTATTTTACTTCCCAAAAAAGAGGGCGGCTGTGCTCCCTGGGCATCAAGTGCTTGATAGCATTATGCAGAAAGAATGGAAGAAGCCGGACAAACGGCTAGACCTCGGGTCAAGATTCAAGGCAATGTACAGACTGGATCCGGCGATCTCAGAAGAATGGGATCAGCCAGCAGGAGTGGATCCGGCCATTGCCAGGGTTTCAAAGGATTCTTTTTTCCCGGCAGAGGAGTCCATCCTGTTAAAAGACCCGATGGATAGAAAGGCTGACATGTTCCTGAAGAGGTCTCACATTAATCTAGCCTCACTTAGTAAGGCCGCTTTATCTTCAGTGCCGGTGTCCAGGGCGTTGAGGTTGTGGCTGAGTCAGCTTTCTCAGGATATACAGTCCGGAGTGTCCAGACAGGAGTTGATGCATCAGCTTGCATCAATGAAGTCTGCTGCGGAATATCTTTGCGATTTTTCCTTAGATGCCTTGAAGATCACAGCTTGAAATATGTCCATCGCTAATTCCACTCGCAGGGCAATTTGGTTAAAACCTTGGTCGGGAGATAATTCATCTAAGTCTCATTTTTGTGCCTTACCATTTCAGCCGGGCAAGCTTATCGGTAAACGTCTTGACAAGGTCCTGAAACAGAAGAGCAGGGATAAGCAACTTGCTTTACCACAGTCCTTTCGGAAGCCTTTCCGTAAATTTCAGGGCCAACGCTCAAGAACTGGTTTTCATAAGAAACAGTTCTATAAGGGAAAGAAGTTCCAGCCAAAGTACCAGGACAGGAACAGGAAGAGGCAGACAGGAGCCGCTAATGTCAAACCGGAGTTCTGACGCCAGAACCTTGGATCTGGTGGGAGCAAGATTGCTGCAGTTCTCCAGGGAATGGGAGACTGTGACATCAGATCCATGGGTTCTTCGGATTGTTCGTATGGGCTACGCCCTAGAATTGTTACACATGCCAAGAGACAGAGTTCTACTAAACAAGGAACAGGATCAGAGAGTCCTCTCTCTCCTTTCAGAGTTCCAGCAGAAGGGTGCACTGGAGCCTGTTCCCCCCGAAGAAGAATTCCTTGGGGTATACTCCCGCGTATTCCCAGTGCCAAAGCCGGATGGCAGATGGCGTCTAATTATAGATCTTCGATATCTCAACAAGCATCTCCAGAAATCAAAATTCAAAATGGACAATATCAGGTCCCTCTACAGTATTGTCCAGAAGGGGGATGTAATGGTTTGTCTCGACCTGAGGGACGCATATCTCCATGTCCCAATCAAGGTAGAGCACAGGAAATTTCTCAGAGTGGCTGTACAGTCGAAACAACGGATTCTCCATTACCAATTCCGAGCCCTGCCCTTTGGATTAACAGCTGCACCAAGGGTATTCACAAAACTGGTGGTAGTGCTGGTTGCCTTTCTCCGTCTACAAAAGATTCGCATTGTGCCATATCTAGACGATTGGCTGATCATAGCCAGCAGCCCAGAGGTCTTGAAGGAACATCTTCGGATCTGTTTGAAGTTATTACAGGATGTGGGGTTCCTTGTGAACTTTCAAAAGTCCAGACTAATACCTTCGTCTCGCACTCAGTTTTTAGGTCTAATTGTGGACTTAACACAGATGAAAATCTTCTTGCCGGAGGAAAAGATTTCCCACATAAGAAATGCTGTTTTGGGATTATATCACAAGCCAAGAGTGTCCGTAAAAAGGGCTATGAGTATTCTAGGGTTACTGACAGCAACCATCGAGGCAGTGCCTTGGACAAAGGCGCACTTCAGAGAATTGCAGAGCGAAATTCTCAGTATGTGAAACAAGGATTGGACGTCTCTAGCATCCTGCATTACGGTGTCTGCCAAGGTGCGTCTAGGTCTTCTATGGTGGACGGTCAGAGAAAACCTGTGCCAGGAAAAAAATTTCATAATCATGCAGCAAATATCGATCACCACAGATGCCTCTGCCATCGGGTGGGGTGCCCATTTAGGGGAGAGGTGGATCCAAGGATTGTGGTCAAGAGAAGTAACGTCAAGATCCTCAAATTTTCGAGAGTTACTGCCCATATATTTGGCCCTGCGCCACTTCGAGTATTATGTCAAAGGAAGATCGGTGTTGGTAAGGACGGACAATGCAACAGCAGCTTTTTATGTGAACAAGCAGGGAGGCACACGGTGTCTTCCCCTGCAGAAGCTTTGTGCCAGGATCATGGTCTGGGCGGAGAAAAGTATAACAGAATTGAAAGCGGTTCACATCAAAGGAGTCCTGAATCAGCAGGCAGACCTATTTAGTCGGGAAGCTCTCTTACCAACAGAATGGTCCCTAAATCCAGTTTATTTCAGAAACCTTGTGGAGAGATGGGGTTACCCGGAACTGGACCTAATGGCAACGAGGGACAATCGTCAGTTAAAGAGGTTTGGCTCTCTAAGGACATGGGATCGTCCGGAAGTTCTGGATGCATTTTCCATTCAGTGGAACAGGAGGTTCCTCTACATTTTTCCACCACTACCAGTGCTGCCGAGGGTCCTCAGCAAGATTTTGATAGAGCATCCTACAGTGATCCTTGTGACATCCTTTTGGCCCCGCAGAGCGTGGTTTCCAGTAGTTCTGCAACTGGCGGACGGGGACTTCTTCAGGTTCCCAGAAGTTCAAGATCTGCTTCTACAGAAAGGATTCCAGCATCCGCATCCAGAGAAGTTGCATCTTGTGGCCTGGTTCCTGAGAGGGAAAGATTGATGCAGCAGGGCTTCTCAGAAGAAGTAGTGGAGACCCTTATGTCTTCCAGAAGGTCATCTACTAACTTTGTGTACTCCAGATTATGGAAGAAATTCCAGAATTGGCTCAGTCAGTCTAGCTGTCACATTTCGGTTAGAGCCATTCTGCAGTTCCTGCAAGAAGGGTTTGAGAAGGGGCTGAAGCCTAACACACTTAAGGTACACATGACAGCAATCAACGCTATGACAGATGGGAGATTTGCTGGAGAACCACTCATCACCAGGTTTTTTAAGGCTCTAGGCAAATTAAGACCCTCCGTACGTACTCCGGTGGCACCCTGGGACCTAGGCTTAGTATTAAATGCTTTAACCAGAACTCCATTCGAGCCCATTGAGGATGTCGACCTTAAGTGGCTGTCAATGAAGTTGTTATTTCTCATCGCTGTAACGTCAGCTAAGAGAGTCGGAGAACTCCAGGCTCTCTCTTCTAGAGAGCCTTACCTCAGGATTCTACCAGAAGGGGTAAAGTTGAGAACATTGCCTTTATTCGGGCCAAAGGTGGCCACAGCTGCTAACATCAATAGGGAAGTGTTTCTGCCCGTCTTCCATCCGGATCCTGGTTCTGAGGAGCAGCAGAGGTTGCATTGTTTGGATGTAAAAAGAGCATTATCCTGTTATCTGCAGAGAGTACAGGAGTTTAGAAGGGAAGAGAATCTGTTTGTCTTGCCTGGAGGAGTCAACAAGGGAAAAAATGCCTCGAAGGATACACTAGCCAGATGGATCCGAACAACAATTTTAGAGGCATATGCTGGTGAGGGAAAAGATCCCCCAGCACCATTAAGGGCGCATTCAACGCGATCCACTTCCACCTCGTGGGCCGAGAGAGAAGAAGTACCATTAATGGACATTTGTAATGCAGCGTCCTGGTCTTCAGCCTCGACCTTCGCAAGACATTACAGGCTGGATTGTCAGAACCCGAGCCCAGCCTTCAGCATCGGGGTATTGTCTGCGGCATGTAAGGAATAATCCCCCCCTTTGGTTTCTATTTTAGATCCCTTCTGTGCTGCCAGAGGGACGATGAGGAAAGTGGGTATTTTACTTACCGTAATTCTACTTTCCTCGAGTCCCGAAGGCAGCACAATACCCACCCAATAAATAAGTTTGTTTTGCAGTCTATCGGTCTATTTTATTACACAAGATGCAGTATGTCCTGGGTACCTATATAGGGCCTCTGGCCCAGCCCAGTAATTATGTTAATGAGTTTTATTCTAGGGGATGGTCCTGATTTGGGATGGCGAACTAAGAATATCCCTTCTGTGCTGCCTTCGGGACTCGAGGAAAGTAGAATTACGGTAAGTAAAATACCCACTATCTGATGTGTGTACTGGACTATCTGATGTGTATATTGGACTATCTGATGTGTATACCGAACTATCTGATGTGTATACTGGACTATCTGATGTGTGTACTGGACTATCAGATGTGTATACTGGACTATCTGATGTGTATACCGGACTATCTGATGTGTATACCGGACTATCTGATGTGTATACTGGACTATCTCATGTGTATACTGGACTATCTCATGTGTATACTGGACTATCTGATGTGTATACTGGACTATCTGATGTGTATACTGGACTATCTGATGTGTATACTAGACTATCTGATGTGTATACTGGACTATCTGATGTGTATACTGGACTATCTGATGTGTATATTGGACTATCTGATGTGTATACTGGACTATCTGATGTGTGTACTGGACTATCTGATGTGTGTACTGGACTATCTGATGTGTGTACTGGACTATCTGATGTGTATACTGGACTATCTGATGTGTATATTGGACTATCTGATGTGTATACTGGACTATCTGATGTGTATACTGGACTATCTGATGTGTATACTGGACTATCTGATGTGTATATTGGACTATCTGATGTGTATACTGGACTATCTGATGTGTATACTGGACTATCTGATGTGTATACTGGACTATCTGATGTGTATACTGGGCTATCTGATGTGTATACTGGACTATCTGATGTGTATACTGGCTTTCTGACTCTGTCCCAATGGCAGGTGTTAAGAGAAGGATGAGACATGTTTTTTTATTTATATATTTATTAAGAATAATACACAGGATAAATGTCCGTCCTCGGCTCCCGGCTGTAGTCATAGGCCTCAGTCTTCACTATTCTACAGGATGGTTCTGTTCCGGGTCCGGTATCTTGGTCCTCAGGCTGACGTTAATGTCATTTCTGGAAATCTTTACTGACAAATGCTGTAAATCTGTATAGTGGGTCACATGGTATAAGGTGACGCCGCAGAATCCCAGGTATTCAGCCACCATGACGGGGACATACATAATCTCCTCGCAGTGTCCGGTGCACAGATCCGTATAGAAGGAGACCTGACCGACACTGAAGAGCAGCAGCACCACAGAAGTCACTAAGGTGGAGGCCAGCCTTATATGGCAAACAATCCGGCTGCTGTATGACCTTTTGTATAGGAATCCAGCTTGGCACACATTATATATGGCTCCACAAATAAATGCCATACCTGAGCTGATCCTGTGTATTGTAGGATTGTTCCCCATAGTAAATACGGCATTCAGGGCTGTTCCTATGCACATGATGCATCCTAAGGTAAACAAGATCTTCTGGTAAATCCTAAAATGCTTCGCAGATGGTTCAGAGCGCAGGAACATAAATCGGTGCTGCAGGTAGGTGACGGCAACTCCTATGATGGGTGCACCAAAGAACACCACCTTATATATTATCCACTCAGAATATCCTACAGCCGTGTCACTGATAAACGGCTGTCTGTTATGTCCTAGGGCGATGGTCAAGGTGACAAGAGTGCTGAGGCCCAAAAGGTTCCATGTGACCCAAAGGATAGGCAAGAACCCTAATCCCTGGATCTCCATGGCACAAAGAAACAACACAAATCGCTGAGATAAAGGAAAGATTCGCTAAGCAAAAGCCGCTGTCTCTGTCCAACTCTCTCTGTGTAATCAGATTGTCAGGCGGGGTTTTCTATAGGCTCGGAACTCGATGATGTCACATCTGTGATGTCATTCTTTGGTTCATCTCGGTAACACCATCATGCTGCATACTGATTGGTCCTCAGTGTTGTAGATCTTTATGCAGACAATCCTGGCATCACATTTGCTGATATTTAGTGTTTCTACAGTCAAATAAAACTAGTAATGGCTGAATCCACATTTCAACAGGGTTTTCCAAAATCTCTTCCAACATGAATTCATCTGAATATAACCTTATGTGTCTGTAATTCTGCCAATTCTCTTCTTTTACTACAAAGGTTAATGTTTTGTCAGATGTACAACATATAAAAAGGTTTTTAACATTTCTGTGACTGCTCATTGGTTAAAAAACAAACACAAAACCATTGCAGATGGGGTTGTACTTGGATATATTTGTACATTTGTAGATGTCCATATTATATTTTATTGTTTTCTGTGTAAAGTCCAATACAAAGAAAATATGTTGAAAAAATTCTGCACTTTTCTTTCTTTCTTTTTTTTTTTTTTTAAAGCTCTTTTGTTCGACGCCGCGCCGTTTAGGAGGCGGCGTCTCGGACTGGCAAAGAGGGGGTTAAATAAAGTTAGAAGAAAAAATAAAATAAGGAGCTGGAGAAATAGGGGGGAGGCGGAACCTAGAAGGGTAGGAGGACAGGGATAGGCTAGGTTAACAGGAAGGGGAGGAGGAGTAATAGGGGATAAAATGTGTTGCTGAGGCTTGCGGCTTCCTCTTTGTGGAGTCCCCGGCAAGTGTGAAGATTCCCGCCCACCCACCCCTTTTACGTTCTGTTTTGGTATAAAAAGAAAAAATTGTAATAGTTGGTATAAAAAAAAAAATTATGTTAATTTGTGTCGGTGTTCTATCCCTTGGTTATAGGTGGGTCCCGTGGAACTTTTAGGGCTATTCGGCTGAATGGTTCCTGTTGGGTCGCTGTGACCTTGGGATCTGGTGATGTGGAGCGGGTTGTGGTTTGGTTCCCGTTTTAATGTTGTTCTCTTTTAAGTCACAGAGTGGCGGAGGAGAAATTTGGAGGAGATTTTCCTGGAGAGTAGAGTGTGATGCCCGTCGAAGAGGGCGGCCGGCTGACCGCTTACCTCTGAGAGTGTTCAATCAGAAGTTCGGATATAAATGGTTTATATTAATGGTTATTAAATAAACGCTGTGGCCGACCCCCAGTTGTCCAGCAAAAGCAAGAAGTGGTCAGTGTTTTTATTATATCCAGCGAACAGTTAGAAACATAAATAAACTGAAGGTCACCTATTGTTAGTCTAAAAGAAACCAAGAATATGTCCGTACAATGCTTTTCTAACATACATATTATTACAACAGTTCTTTGGGTCAGCTGATTGACAGCCCTTCTTTAGTTACACAATATACCTGTATCTTGGCCCCCATAGACATCACATGGTAACAGTACCTACTGCGTCCATCGGTTTCATGGCCGTCCTGTGGGGGCTACACAAGACCACGTTCACCCCCTTTTCTTATGTTTATAATTAAAAGTTTGTTAAAAAAAATTGTGGAAGGAAAACAAATTAAATTAAACTCAACCGGTCTCAGGTAGCCCCCCCCCCCCCCCTCCCGGGGACATATTTACCATAGAGACGGTATTGGGGTCTTTCACTATGGAATAACAGCACGTGTCTCATTGGTCTGTGTAGATTACTGAGGGCTGGTGCGCTCCTATATTTGCAAATAACTATAAAAATGTGCAGTTTAACCTCTTAAGGACCCAGGACGTACGGGGACGTCATCGCACCCTGGGCTTTAAGGACACAGGACGTCCCCGTACGTCCTGGCGATTTCCGATCCCTGCCGTGCGCCGGGCAGAGATCGGAACGGCATGTCTGCTGATATTCTTCAGCAGGCATGCCGTGCAAATGCCGAGGGGGGTCCCGGGACCCCCGCATGTCGGCGATCGCCGGAGATCGCTTGCGAAATCACGCAAGCGATCTTCGTCGATTCGGGTCATTCGGGTCACTTGTGACCCGATGACCTGGAAATAAATGGTGATCGGCAGTGTACAATTACACCGCCAATCACCTGCAGTTGCTGGGTAGCGGTAACAATACTGTCACCGCCCCAGCAACGCTGCTATTGGCCGGCGATCGTCCGGCCAATAGCAGAGCAGCAGAGGAGGGGTTAACGGTCCCTTCCCGCTGCTGGACCCGCTGTTTTCGTTCAGTCAGCGGGTGCAGCAGCAGGAAGAGGACCGCTGATCCCCCCTCAGAGCTCCGGAGCCCCTCAGGAGCCGTAGAATAGGGAAAGCTGAGTGCAGGGACAGGTAGGAGCAAATAAGTAACACAGTGTAATAAAAGTTAAAAAAAAAGTTTTAAAAAAGTTTAAAAAAAAAGACCCCCCCCCCTCCCACCGACCCCCTAATAGGTCCCCAAGGGTCCTATTAGGATCTGATCCCGGACCCCGGGTCCTATTAGGGGTTCAGGGAGCTTCGTGCGCCACCCCATTTTTTTTTTTTTTTGGGCCACAGCTTTTTTTTTTATATTACTGTTATTACACTTTTTACACACAGCACCACACAGTACATACAGTACAGCCCCACCCCCGCACACACACCCTCCCTCCCGCCAACGTAGAAAAAAGGCGATGGCCCGCCGGGCATTTTCGATAGCGGAGGCTAACGCTTTTTTAGCCTCCGACTCCGAATCTGCCAGTGAGGACGATGAAGATCCAACTTTTTTGTGTTCTTCATCGCCCTCCTCATCATCAAGTAGTGATGATGAGTCCCCTGTACGGCGGCGGAGACGCCGCCAGGCGAGGCCACGCACCCCCCATGAGAGTGACCCAGTGGCCGACACTAGTATGAGTGGCAATGCCGCTCGTAATAGGAGTCCGGCCCCCCAGACAAGTGCAGCGGAGCCCCCTTCCGCTGACCCTGTCTGGAGCCCCCCAGAGGATTATCAGCCACGGATTCCTGAGTATGTTGGCGACTCAGGAATCCGGATTGACACGGCTGGGTTCACTGATCTGGACTTTTTAAAGTTTTTTTTCAGTGACAGCCTGGTCAATCTAATGGTGGAGCAAACGAACTTGTACGCCCAGCAGTTCATTGCCCACCACCCCGATTCCTTTTTGGCCAGGTCCAATGAATGGTGTGCCATTGATGCAGCGGAAATGAGGACATTTTGGGGCCTCACGCTGCATATGGGCCTGGTCAAAAAAACAAGTGTCCGTCATTACTGGAGCGGGGACTTCCTATACCAGACCCCGCTTTACAGTATGGCGATGACACGGAAGCGGTACGAGGCGATTCGGAAATGCCTGTATTATGCAGATAATGAGGCATGTCCGCCCCGAGGTGATCCCACCCATGATCGGCTTTACAAAGTGAGGCCGGTCATCGATCACTTTGGGGCCAAATTTTTGGAGGCCTACGTACCGCTCAGGGACCTCTCGGTAGATGAGTCTCTCATCAGTTTTAAGGGGAGACTCATCTTCTGCCAGTATATTCCCTCAAAGCAGGCGCGGTATGGCGTGAAGCTCTATAAACTCTGCGAGAGTACCTCCGGGTACACTTGCAGGTTTAGAGTATATGAGGGACGAGATTCCCGTATTGAACCCCCAGATTGTTCCCCCACTCTGGGTGTTAGCGGGAAAATCGTTTGGGACCTTATGCACCCATTGCTGGATAAGGGTTTCCGCCAGATCCACGTCCGCTTGTGGGACCGTGCGGAAGAATCAGAGAGGCCTCCCTCTAAATTTTGTTAAGACGCCTATCCCCAAGGGTGAGTCCCGTGCCCTGACCCATGATAACCTGTTGTTGGTCAGGTATAAGGATAAGAGGGATGTCCTTATACTCACCACTATTCATGGGAATGGCAGCACCCCTGTCCCTGTGCGAGGTACCGCGGGACCGGTCCTCAAGCCCGATTGTATTCTGGACTACAATCGGTATATGGGGGGAGTTGATCTCTCTGATCAAGTCCTCAAGCCATATAACGCCATGCGGAAAACACGGGCATGGTACAAAAAAGTTGCGGTCTACTTGGTACAGGTTGCCATGTACAACGCTTTTGTACTATCCCAGTACGCTGGCAACACAGGGACATTCCTCCAGTACCAAGAAGAAGTCCTAAGGTTCCTAATCTTTGCTGACCGGGAAAGAGCAGGCCGGACTTCCCAAGGGTCTGGAGTTATAGGCGCCAGGATTGTCCCAGGCCAACACTTTCCAGGTGAGATCCCCCACAGTGGAAAGAAGGGGCGATCCCAGAAAAAATGCAGAGTGTGTTACAGGAGGGGGACTCGGAGGGACACCAGGTACCAATGTGACACTTGCCCAGATAATCCGGGCCTCTGCATAGGCTGCTTCAGGGAGTATCACACTTCCATGGAGCCCTAAATTTTCCCTTTTCATTTACATTTTCCATAATTTGACCAATGTACCAAGTCCAGAGTACATTCCAAAATATAACCCCCATAAATCACTAAATTGCCCCAAAAAAACTGAAAAAACAAAAAACCTGATAAGACCTCTGGGGGTATTTTTTCAAAAATGGGTCATAGGTCACTGAGTCACTATCATTGGGGACTTTTTATGTTGCCTCAAATGCGCATCGCTCTCTCTCCACCTGAGCGGGGTGCGCATTTGAGGCAACAGGTTAGGGATGGCCACACACATCACATTCCCAGAATGATGACTCAGAGCATAGGGTTTGGGGTGGGCATATTTTTTTTTAGTTTTGGCTATGCTCTGGGTCATCATTCTGGGAACATATCTTGTTTTATTATTTTATGATTTATAGTTTTCTGGCCCACTGTACCCCATATTACGGGCCTCTGTACCCCACCTGTCTACCCAAGTTACGGCCCGTTTTCCCCCATAGTGTTCCCCTGTTTTAGGGCTCAGTGCTCCCCCCCATTAATGCTCCTTGAGTGGGGATCCTACATCCTGGCTGCTATAATAAGCTCAAGGCCCCTGACTGACTTCCCACTCTAAGACCTGGTGTGCACCCGCGGAGCAAAAATCATAAAAATTAGGGTATGTACTTATTCCAAAGAAATGTATTTACAAATTTTGGGGTGTCTTTTCTGCTATTAAACCTTGTAAAAATTTTAAATTTGGGGGAAAACCCACATTTTTGTGAAATTTTAATTTTTTTATTTTACATATGCAAAAGTCATGAAACCCCTGTGGGGTATTAAGGCTTACTTTACCCCTAGTTACGTTCCTCAAGGGGTCTAGTTTCCAAAATGTGATGCCATGTGTTTTTTTTTGCTGTCCTGGCACCATAGGGGCTTACCAAATGCGACATGCCCCCCCCCCCCCCCATTTCAGCAAAGTTTGCAAATGTGACTCCTTCTCTTCTGAGCATTGTGGCACTCCTGCAGTGCACTTGATGTCCACTTATGGGGTACCTCCATACTCAGAAGAGATGGGGTTACAAATTTTGGGGGGTATTTACTGCTATTAACCCTTGCAAAAATGTGAAATTTGGGGGGAAACACACATTTTAGTGAAAATTTTTTTTTTTTTAATTTACATATGGAAAAGTAGTGAAACCCCGGTGGGGTATTAAGGCTCACTTAATTCCTTGTTACGTTCCTCAAGGGGTCTAGTTTCCAAAATGGTATGCCATGTGGGGTTATTTTGTTGTTCTGGCACCATAGGGGCTTCCTAAATGCAACATGCCCCCCTAGCAAAATTTGCTCTCAAAAAGACAAATATTACTCCTTCTCTTCTGAGCATTGTAGTTCGCCCGTAGTGCAGTTAAGGGGAACTTATGGGGTACCTCCATACTCAGAAGAGATGGGGTTACAAATTTTGGGGGGTATTTACTGCTATTAACCCTTGCAAAAATGTTAAATTTGGGGGCAAACACACATTTTAGTGAAAAAAAATAAATTTACATATGGAAAAGTCGTGAAACCCCTATGGGGTATTAAGGCTCACTTAATTCCTTGTTACGTTCCTCAAGGGGTCTAGTTTCCAAAATGGTATGGCATGTGGGGTTATTTTGTTGTTCTGGCACCAAAGGGGCTTCCTAAATGCAATATGTCCCCCAAAAACCATTTCAGAAAAACTTACTCTCCAAAATCCCCTTGTCGCTCTTTACATAGACATATGAGGTATGTGCTTACTCGAGAGAAATTGGGCTACAAATACAAGTATAAATTTTCTCCTTTTACCCCTTGTAAAAATTCAAAAATTGGGTCTACAAGAACATGCGAGTGTAAAAAATGAAGATTGTGAATTTTCTCCTTCACTTTGCTGCTATTCCTGTGAAACACCTAAAGGGTTAAAATGCTGACTGAATGTCATTTTGAATACTTTGGGGGGTGTAGTTTTTATAATGGGGTCATTTGTGGGGTATTTCTAATATAAGGACCCTTCAAATCCACTTCAAACCTGAATTGGTCCCTGAAAAATTGTGATTTTGGAAATTTTGTGAAAAATTGGAAAATTGCTGCTGAACTTTGAAGCCCTCTGGTGTCTTCCAAAAGTAAAAACTCGTCAATTTTATGATGCAAATATAAAGTAGACATATTGTATATGTGAATAAAAAAAAATAATATTTGGAATATTCATTTTCCTTACAAGCAGAGAGCTTCAAAGTTAGAAAAATGCAAAATTTTCAAGTTTTTCATCAAATTTTGGGATTTTTCACCAAGAAAGGATGCAAGTTACCAAAAAATTTTACCACTATGTTAAAGTAGAATATGTCTCGAAAAAACAATCTCGGAATCAGAATGATAACTAAAAGCATTCCAGAGTTATTAACGTTTAAAGTGACAGTGGTCAGATGTGCAAAAAATGGCCGGGTCCTGAGGTGTAAAATGGCTGGGTCCTTAAGGGGTTAAACAAGGTAATAGGTAATTTCCCATTGGCCTCCTGAAATGCTGCTATGAAGGAAGGTTTGGGTTACACCTGGAATCTATTACCTCCAAACTGAGATGAGGAAATGTAAATGGAGACGTGAATGGCCCTGTTTATTATGTTTATTTATACTGTAAAATATATTGTAATCTGCGCTGCATTTTGGATCCACATATTATATCAAAACTCAAGAGTCTCAAAGAAAAGCGATAAAAAGACCAGGGAAGAGGGGCGTAGGAACCCTCACAAATCTGGGGGATAGCATTTTAATTGGTTGTTTTGCAAGGGCGGAGCCACAAAGGACCAGAGGGAGTGGAACCATGCAATGTTGGGTGACGCTACAAAATTGAGCTTCAGGCTTCTCAGCACAGGTACCTTCAGGGAGCAGTGAATTCAGGAGACCGGGATCTGTCAGGACTGTGGGAGGTCAGGATCTGTCAGGACTGTGGGAGGTCAGGATCTGTCAGGACTGTGGGAGGTCAGGATCTGTCAGGACTGTGGGAGGTCAGGATCTGTCAGGACTGTGGGAGGTCGGGATCTGTCAGGACTGTCTGAGGTCAGGATCTGTCAGGACTGTCTGAGGTCAGGATCTGTCAGGACTGTGGGAGGTCAGGATCTGTCAGGACTGTGGGAGGTCAGGATCTGTCAGGACTGTGGGAGGTCAGGATCTGTCAGGACTGTGGGAGGTCAGGATCTGTCAGGACTGTGGGAGGTCAGGATCTGTCAGGACTGTGGGAGGTCAGGATCTGTCAGGACTGTGGGAGGTCAGGATCTGTCAGGACTGTGGGAGGTCAGGATCTGTCAGGACTGTGGGAGGTAGGCTGTGTGTGCGGTCAGGGCGGGGAGTTCTCTACAGCCTGTGTAGACACAAAAACACCTTAACGTCACATGGTGTACATGTATGCCCTGATCGCAGTACTAGTGTATGAAGTGCACTTACTTGCTGAGCGCGCTTCATTCCTGGTAAGTATTGACTGCAATTATCAGCAATCACGCCCCTCCCCTAATAAAAGTGTAAATCACCCCCTTTACCCAATAAAGTAATGTGGTGTCACTGCGTATGGAAATGTCCAAACTATTAAAATATAACGTCAGTGGTGTAAACATAAAAAAAATTCCAGAATTTCTGATTTTTGGTCACTTCAAGAAAAAAATTTATAAAAAGGATTAAAAAAAAGTTCCGGCAAAACAAAAATGGTGCAAAAACTAAAGATTATGGCACAAAATATGCCATACAGCCATATATAGGGAAAAAAGGGTTATAGGGTCAGAAAAGGAAAATTTTAAGCATACAAATTTTCACCCAAAAAGCTTTAATTTTATAAAAGTAGTAAGATAAAACAAAACCTATATAAATTGGGTATCATTGTATGGACCTACAGAATAAAGATAGTATTGTCTGTGGTAGAAGGGCTGACGTACGTTACCTTTATGAAATGGCGCACAGCATATGATCAATTTGTCTGAGCCATACACAACGAGGAGAAATGATCTCAGCACAGACAATTTTACACTGAAAGAAAAAGTGTCTGTGTTCTGTGCTGTGTGTGGCTGCATGCTGACCCTCTGCTGACCCTCTGCTGACCCCCTGCCGACCCTCTGCTGACCCTCTGCTGACCCTCTGCTGACCCTCTGCTGACCCTCTGCTGACCCCCTGCTGACCCCCTGCTGACCCTCTGCTGACCCTCTGCTGACCCCCTGCTGACCCTCTGCTGACCCCCTGCTGACCCTCTGATGACCCCCTAGAACTTCTTTATTTTTCCATATACACGGCTGTATGAGGGCTAATTTTTTGTGCCATGATCTGTAGTTTTAACATGTTTTATATTTTATTTATTTATATTTTTACTTCTGTGAAATGTGAAAAGAGGGTAAATTATTTTTTGGGGGAGGGGCCTATTCACATTCATTTAAACTCAGGGTGTGCTGGGAGTTGTAGTTGTGTACCATATAGAGAGACACATTAGAGTTGCAAGCCCCAACCTTTGACTCTCCAAATGTTGCAAAACTACAACTCCAAACATGTCCTAACAGTCAGGGCATGCTGGTAGTTGTAGTTGTGTACCCTACAGAGAGACCTGTTAAGGCAGTGTGTCCTTATGGGTTCTGGGGACTATGTTTAGGAGAAGGATCTGGCATCTATGTTTGGGGGAAGAGTGTGGTCTGGGGTCTGTACCCAGCCAAGCTGTCATGAGAGGGCAGCATGTTATATGTGTATGGTGGCTGGGGGGGGGGGTGAGCTGCAGATGGGGAGCAGAGCTCGGTGACGGTACCTTCAGCTTCCCTGTGGCGGCGGCTCTTTGTACACACTCCTGGCCGATGGCTCGGGGGAGGAGAAGCCCTGTCTTGCTCCAGTGGGCTCAGGCCGCCCCTCTGTTCTATGGGAATACAGAGGCCAGCCTGGCTGCTTGTTATTCGGCTGCTGTGCCTGATTAACAAGTGTCCTGACCTGCTGTGCCGGACCATAGCGCTTAGCGACACCCTCTGTATATTCCTGCCAATGCCCAGGGCCAGACTGGGTGTGAAAACCAGCCCTGGAAACAATTACATACCAGCCCCATAGTGCTGCGTCATTATACCAGCACGTCGTCATTTTCTTCTTCATAGGTAAACCAGGGGTAGACATCCTGCTGCCACTCCAGATGTTGTGGACTACACCTCCCATGATGCTTTGCAAGCCTTATTGGAGATGTAGTCCAAAACATCTGGAGAGTCGAAGGTTACCTACCCCTGCTCTAAACCAAAAATATATCATATTGCAATATATAAGACCATCACCCTAGTCTTTCTCCCTCAACCTTTTTACATTTCCTTCCCCACAAATATATAATATTAAAATATATAATCACCACAGCCCAAGTTGCCTAAATTTAGACCCCTACATAATATAATCTAAGAATGCCTCATATCAAATTCCCATGTCAGATCTTTCCCGTCCTCCACTGTTTCCTGAGCTCTAATACAATGCTGACTCCCCTCCTGAGCTCTAATACAATGCTGACTCCCCTCCTGAGCTCTAATACAATGCTGACTCCCCGCCTGAGCTCTAATACAATGCAGACTCCCCTCCTGAGCTCTAATACAATGCTGACTCCCCTCCTGAGCTCTTATACAATTCTGACTCCCCTCCTGAGCTCTAATACAATGCTGACTCCCCTCCTGAGCTCTAATACAATTCTGACTCCCCTCCTGAGCTCTAATACAATGCTGACTCCCCTCCTGAGCTCTAATACAATGCTGACTCCCCTCCTGAGCTGTAATACAATGCTGACTCCCCTCCTGAGCTCTAATACAATGCTGACTCCCCTCCTGAGCTCTAATACAATGCTGACTCCCCTCCTGAGCTCTAATACAATGCTGACTCCCCTCCTGAGCTCTAATACAATGCTGACTCCCCTCCTGAGCTGTAATACAATGCTGACTCCCCTCCTGAGCTCTAATACAATGCTGACTCCCCTCCTGAGCTCTAATACAATGCTGACTCCCCTCCTGAGCTCTAATACAATGCTGACTCCCCTCCTGAGCTCTAATACAATGCTGACTCCCCTCCTGTGCTCTAATACAATGCTGACTCCCCTCCTGAGCTCTGATACAATGCTGACTCCCCTCCTGAGCTCTATAACAATGCTGGCTCCCCTCCTGAGCTCTAATACAATGCTGACTCCCCTCCTGAGCTCTAATACAATGCTGACTCCCCTTAGCTCTAACACAATGCTGACTCCCCTCCTGAGCTCTAATACAATGCTGACTCCCCTCCTGAGCTCTAATACAATGCTGACTCCCCTCCTGAGCTATAGTACAATGCTGACTCCCCTCCTGAGCTCTAATACAATGCTGACTCCCCTCCTGAGCTCTAATACAATGCTGACTCCCCTCCTGAGCTCTAATACAATGCTGACTCCCCTCCTGAGCTCTAATACAATGCTGACTTCCTAATCTAATACACTGCAGATCCCCCTCCCCCTAATATACTGCTGATAACCTCCCCCTAATTCACTGCTGATCCCCCTCCCATCACCCTTAATACACTGCTGATCCCCCTCCTCTCCCCCAATACACTGCTGATACCCCTCCCCCTAATATACTTATTATCCCCTCCCGTAATACACTGCTGTCCCCCCCCCAATGCTGACCCCCCTCCTCTCCCATCCCCCCTAATACACTGCTGATCCTCCTCCCATCCCCCTTAATACAATGCTGATACCATCTCACCTAATACAATGCTGATCCACCCTCCCCCTAATACCATGCTGATCGCCCCTCCCCCTAATACAATGCTGATTCCCCCTCCCCCTAATACAATGCTGATTTCCCCCATCCCCCTAATACAATTGTGGTGTCCTGATACTGTATTTCATACTGTACCTTGGTTAGGGGTCCCCAAAGTCAGAGTTCCTAGGAACTGTGGGGGTCCGCTTCTCTAGTCATCCCGTAGTCACCCCTCATATGGTTAATATTCTGCTAAATTATATGTAAATGCTGTATATAATATGTATGCTTACCTGCATAGCGTTGCAGGACCCTAGTTCATGTGACTCGGGTTAGAACTCTATGGTAGGTAAAAGGACCTTTGGAGGTTCATGGGTCATGTGATCACCCATAATGCTTTGTAAAACTGATTGACAGATGGTCTGGGCCAATCCTAAAACGGCCAGCCCCTGCCCATATAAGGGAGCTTCAGCCAATAGACGCTCTCTTGGGTTGCTGACACTTCATGAGGACAGACCTCCGCAACTTACAACGACTACTACTAGACCACAGCCTGCCGGCCTCGGCCTGAAACGAAATAGTGAGTTCTTACAACTTCCCAGCTTATGCTAGCGAGACCTCTGGAACTAAACATACCCCTAAATCCAGTGGATCTATGCTTACAAAATCCTACTAATCAAAAGAACTTACAAAAGTCCCAACTATACATCAATCTCAGCTGCGCTGTACATAGACTTTGTTATAAAGACTGTTCCTGTTATCCCATGTTACAGAAAATCTTCAGTAAAGTTTCAGAAAGTTTTCAGCAAAGCTCTGGTTGTGGACATTGCATTTATTCTACATCTCCCTATCGCTTTTGGGAAGGGTGGCGATAGGCCAAGCATCACAGTATTAACCCTTACCCTGGTGTCACGACTGACAAGAGTTAATTATACCTGTGATATACCTTACAGCAACACCCCAACTGCCATACACTCCCCCCCCCCCAAGGCACCACACAATACTGATCACTCCCTCCCCAATATACAATGCTGACCCCACTCCCCTTCCATCCCCCCCAAAACACAGCTGTCACCCCCCTAATACACTGCTGATCCCCCCCCCCCCCTCCCATCCCCAGGGCCAGATTTAGGCTGCCTGGAAGAAGGAGCACTTCATTATGATGGCCCGCCCCCCCCCCCCCACCTGACAGTTCCCCCACATTAGGTGCAGTATAGTTCCCCCACATTAGGTTGTAGTTCCCCCAGATTAGGTGCAGTATAAGTCCCCGCACATTAGGTTGGCAGCACAAGTCCCCGCACATTAGGTTGGCAGTACAAGTCCCCGCATATTAGGTTGGCAGTACAGTTCCCCCACATTAGGTTGGCAGTACAAGTCCCCGCATATTAGGTTGGCAGTACAAGTCCCCGCATATTAGGTTGGCAGTACAAGTCCCCGCACATTAGGTTGGCAGTACAGAGCCCCCACATTAGGTGTGCAGTATAGTTCCCCCACATTAGGTGTGCAGTACAGTTCCCCCACATGAGGTGCAGTACAGTTCCCCCACATTTGGTGCAGTATAGTCCCCCACATTAGACTGGCAGTATAGTTCCCCACATTAGGTTGGAAGTTTAGTTCCCCACATTTGGTCTGCAGTATAGTCCCCCACATTAGGTGTGCAGTATTGTTCCCCACTTTAGGTGCAGTATAGCTCCCCCACATTAGGTGCAGTATAGTTCCCCACATTAGGCTGGCAGTATAGTTCCCCACATTAGGTTGGCAGTAAAGTCCCCCACATAAGGTTGGCAGTATAGTCCCCCACATTAGGTTGGCAGTATAGTCCCCCACATTACGTACAGTATAGTTCCCCCCATTAGGTGCAGTATAGTCCCCCACATTAGGTGCAGTATAGTTCCCCCACATTAGGTGCAGGATAGCTCCCCCACATTAGGTGCAGTATAGTTCCTCACATTAGGTGCAGTATAGCTCCCCCACATTAGGTGCAGGATAGTTCCCCACATTAGGTGCAGTATAGTTCCCTCACATTAGGTGCAGTATAGTCCCCCCACGTTTGGTGCAGTATGGTTCCCCCACATTAAGTGCAGTATAGTTACCCACATTAAGTTGGCAGTATAGTCCCCCACATTAGGTGCAGTATAGTTCCCCCACATTTGGTGCATCATAGTTCCCCAACATTAGGTGCAGAATAGTTACCCACATTAGGCTGGAAGTATAGTCCCCAAAATTAGGTGCAGTGTAGTTCCCCACATTAGGTGCAGTATAGTCCCCCACATTAGGTGCAGTATAGTCCCCCACATTAGGTGCAGTATAGTTCCCCCACATTAGGTGCAGTATAGTTCCCCCACATTAGGTGCTGTATAGTTCTCCCACATTAGGTGCAGTATAGTCCCCCCACATTAGGTGCAGTATAGTCCCCCATTTTAAGTGCAGTATAGTCCCCCATTTTAGGTGCAGTATAGTCCCCACATTAGGTGCAGTACAGTTACCCCACATTAGGTGAAGTATAGTTCCCCCACATTAGGTGCAGTACATTTCCCCCACAGACATACAGCTTTCAGCCATATACATTGAATGGCTGGAGGCTGTATTCTTGTTAACTGCCCCACTTCAGTATTACGACCACCGCTCCGGGGTCACGATCTACTGCTATGGCCTATTGGCCATAGCAGTAGGTCCCAGGACGGAGGCGGGGTGGTCGGAACACTGAAGATGACATGCCGCTGGTCACTTACCATGCGCGTGGGTCCTCCTCACTGCTCCGCTCTGCTTTGTTACTATGGGCGCATGCACGGGACGTCAGTGACGTCCTTGCGTGCGCTACCTCCCGACGGCCCCTTCATTTTTAAAGTTGAGGCGAGGCCAAAGAGAGGTAACCGGGGCATCCTTGTGTCCCGAAAAGATTTTTCAGGACACAGGGATGTCCCTAATGTGACAGGGGGCCCCCTGCGGGTAAGGGGCCCGGAGCAGGCGCTCCATGAGCGCCAATGATGATCCAGCCCTGGCAGCCGCTGGAGGGGAAAAAAATGCAGACACATCTCAAAGCGGCCCCAGGGCCGGCAGCCCACCGGGAAATTTCCTGGTATCCCGGTAGGTCAGCCTGGCCCTGCCAAAGCCTAGTCATTTTTCTGAATACAGTCTCTATAATATGGTCCCTATCTGGCGGTGACTTATGGCAAAAGGAGGGGGGTGGGGGCCGACTTTTTCACAAAAAAGTAGCAGCGATAAATTCCTGACCACTGCTACGCATAAACCAATTTGACTGTGTTCAGTGACTTCTTGCAAATCGGCTGCGGCAAAAAGTAATTTTTACTGAAAAGTGCACTGTGTAGAAACATTGGGGAATGATTCTTATAACACCAATATATGGAGGGTTAATCCAGATAATTCACCACAAGATCACCGCAGTGATCCACTAATTCCCTATTTTCCCATATATTAAAAACATATAACTTTATTGATTTATAATAATCCACACCAAATGAAAGATTAAAAATTCAGAGTGTCTCTCTTCCCATGTGTATCAATATTCAATGAGTACCGCTGTACCGCAATCAATTATAATTCTGTATGCACCTGCAGTGTGACATACAGATGGGGAAGGACACCACAAGAATTAAAATCAGTTTACAGCCCCCCTCGACATGTTTCGCCGTTGAACACGGCTTTGTCAAGAGGTTGTAGGGCTATGAACAAAAAACGCCACTACAGGGGTTTTTATAACCTCCTATCATGACCTCATCATAGAGGAAGCGCCTAATACTGATTGGTGGAAAGTCCGTTCCACCAATCATCTGAAGTTCCCATTGATTGATGGCTGTGCCGTCCTATTCTAGTATCAATATTTCCACCAATTACCTTTATTGTGTACCTATCGTCATGACAACCAAGTCACCTGATATGTGACGTACCTGCGCCGCCATGACATCCAAATCACATGATATAATGACGTGCCTGCGCCATAACCTCTGCGACGGCACTTAGCTGCTCACATCCACTGTCTGCGCGGTGACCCCTGCGCTGTTACTTAGACCAAGATGCTGTCTTCATTCATGGTACGGCGCATGCGTAGATGCTTCTGTCGCGCCGCTGTAAGTATCTCATGGACAGTTGCGCAGTGTAACCTGCGCGAACACTTAGTTTTATTTCCATTCTCCCAATATTGTCCATATACAGCATTCTTACTATATGTAGATGGAGGCTATATTATTATATAGTTATATAAGCAGAGGTGGAATGTCTATTATAATAGGATAACATATCCTGAGTTATTCTACGCCAGTGTGAATTTGAAATCACAGTTATAAGCTATGTAATTGGATAGATTGATAGTCTCTGGTCATTCTATGCATTCCTATATAACTTGGGTCCTAATCATACTGTCTTATGGCGTTGAGACTGTTGAGAATCAGTATTTGGTCTCAAGAAGCCCCCTTATTACGGATATGTCATTATATTCATATGTATTATTGGTCATATTAATCATTGGTCTCTTGTCTTACCTTTTCATCTTTTAAGGACAAACCCCCTTGTTAAGGATATGTCATTAAACTCATATATATTATTGGTCATATTTCTTATTGATCTCTTGTCTTGCCTTTTAATCTTTTAGGACATCACCCTATTGACATGGATCCAGTTCCATCCATCCGGTAAGTACTTATTCCACAGTATCATAAGTGACGCAATCCTGGACCAATTCTCACAAGAATTTAGGGTAATTAATGACTTCAAAAAGGGGGATTTGTTTTTTCATCACCATCATTTAGATTACTCGGGTGGTAATATATATGATTGTTCCAATCACATGATTATTATAGATGATCAATCATAGCCACTTGATATATTATAATTGTATCTCTCATCTCCAACGCCTTAATGGTGGTTGGATTAGTATATTGTCACCTCATCCCTTGTATAGGAAAACTAGAAAAGGACATCTAACAGGCACTTCCTAAACTTTGGTCTATGGACTTGTGTGGTTCAAAGTTGTAATAATAATGGTTGTAATCATAATTAATAATGGCAGGTCTAATTATGAAATAAAGGCTGAGAAGGTGAAACCTTCATTCAAGCCTCTAGGACTTAATGTTTTTAATCTTTGTATCCATCTTGCCTCCTCACGAAGCAGTTTTCTATCCAGATTCCCTCTCCTCGGGCCCAAAGTCATCTTGATTAATCCCCAAAATTTGAGGGTTCGCATGTCTCCTCCATAGACTTCCCTAACATGTCTTGCCAATGGTGTATCCACTCCAGTGCGGATAGTACTCAAATGCTGTGAGATGCGTCTCCTAAGTTCCTGTGTGGTTTTACCCACATATAATTTAGTACATCCACACTGGGCGATATACACCACTCCTGTAGTCCGGCAATTGATGAAGTCTCTAATTACATATTTCCTGTTGTCCACTGGGTTGACAAACTCCTTCATTCTCGGCATAAAACCACAAAATGAACAATTCCCACATGAGTGGGATCCTTTTATAGTGGACTGGAGCCAGGTCTTTTCAGGTTTTTCATAGAATAAACTGTGAACCAAATGTTCACGGATATTCTTCCCCCTTCTGTATGTAACTGAAGGGAAAGGTGTAATGACCTCTTTAAGGTCCTCATCTGCTTCCAAAATGGGCCAAAACTGATGTAATATTTGTATAACTTGATGATTGTTCTCATCATACGTCCCTATACACCGTACAGTCCTACCAGTGGGATTAATGGTCAATTTGCTACTCAGTAATTCTTGTCTGGGGGTATCACGTGCCCTAGCAAATGCTCTATGGAGCACTTTTTTGGGGTATCCCCTCTTAATGAATTTCCCATATAATGTCCTGCATTCCCGTAGGAATGCCTCATTGGTCGAACTATTTCTTTTGGCACGTAAATATTGGCCTACAGGGATCCCCCTCTTTAAGGGGCTGGGATGAAAGCTGCCCCACTCAAGAAATCTATTTGTAGATGTAGGTTTCCTGTATATACATGTCTGGACACTGCCTCCAGACTCCAAGGTGATTTCTAGATCTAGAAAATTAATCGTGGTACTGTGAATTTCAGAGGTGAAAAACATCCCTATATTGTTGTTGTTTAAGGTATTAACAAATTGTTCAAAAAGTGCCTCAGTGCCATCCCAAAATAATAAAACATCATCAATATAACGTGCCCAAAATAATATATGTGAAGTGTAGTCGTGATGAGTGTCAGTGAATACCATCGTGTTTTCCCACCACCCTAAAAATAAATTAGCAAAATTAGGCGCACACGCTGTGCCCATTGCCGTGCCTTTGTGCTGTAAATAGAAGTGACCATCAAAAGTAAAATAATTATGAGTGAGTAAAAAATGAAGTAGTGACAAAATAAATGTATTGTGCTCTGTGAACTGTGTCCCCCTAGTGCACAGAAAGTGATCTACCGCCTTCAACCCCAAATCATGTTGGATATTAGTATACAAAGCCTCAACATCAAGGCTTGCAATGTATGTATTGGGCGGAAAAGAGATTTCTTGTAGTCTAGATACAGCGTCACCAGTGTCCCTAATATAAGACGGCAATGTTTGAACAAAGGGGGCCAACATTTGATTAACATAGAGGCTTATTCCCTCCGTAAGATTCTCATTTCCCGAAATGATAGGGCGTCCTGGAATCTGTGTTTTCTTTTTGTGAATTTTGGGCAGCGCGTACACTGTTGCAATAGTAGGTTTTGGGTTAAGCATGAATTTAAGTTCATCTTCTGTAATTAATCCCTTATCTTCCGCAGGCACGTCATTATATCATGTGATTTGGATGTCATGACGGCGCAGGTACGTCACATATCAGGTGACTTGGTTGTCATGACGATAGGTACACAATAAAGGTAATTGGTGGAAATATTGATACTAGAATAGGACGGCACAGCCATCAATCAATGGGAACTTCAGATCATTGGTGGAACGGACTTTCGGCACTTCCTCTTTGATGAGGTCATGATAGGAGGTTATAAAAACCCCTGTAGTGGCGTTTTTTGTTCATAGCCCTACAACCTCTTGACAAAGCCGTGTTCAACGGCGAAACATGTCGAGGGGGGCTGTAAACTGATTTTAATTCTTGTGGTGTCCTTCCCCATCTGTATGTCACACTGCAGGTGCATAGAGAATTATAATTGATTGCGGTACAGCGGTACTCATTGAATATTGATACACATGGGAAGAGAGACACTCTGAATTTTTTATCTTTCATTTGGTGTGGATTATTATAAATTAATAAAGTTATATGTTTTTAATATATGGGAAAATAGGGAATTAGTGGATCACTGCGGTGATCTTGTGGTGAAACATTGGGGAAGATTTATCAAAACCTGTCCAGAGGAAAAGTTGCCCAGTTGCCCATAGCAACCAATCAGATCGCTTCTTTCATTTTTCAGAGGCCTTGTTAAAAATGAAAGAAGCGATCTGATTGGTTGCTTTGGGCAACTGGGTAACTTTTCCTCTGGACAGGTTTTGATAAATCTCCCCCATTAGCCCCAAAAAAGTTTAAAAATGACATTTAAAAAAAAATATATCAATTTGGCGCACAAAATCGTTTTTTGGTTTACAGTTTGTGCTAAAACGAGTAAAGTCATTACAAAGTACAATTGGTAGTGCGGAAAACAAGCCCCATATAGGTAGATGGGAAATTGAAAGCATTATTATGAGTATTAGAAGGCCAGGAAGAAAAAACTGACTTGCAAAAAGGAAAAACTATCCCTCTTAAACCCCTTCCTGCATATGGGCATAAATGTACATGGAACCTGTGTATTTGTGTATATAGGGCTGCGTATGTGTGTGTATGGAGGGCTGTGTATGTGTTTGTATGGAGGACTGTGTATCTGTGTGTATGGAGGGCTGTGTATGTGTTTGTATGGAGGGCTGTGTATGTGTTTGTATGGAGGACTGTGTATGTGTGTGTATGGAGGGCTGTGTATGTGTTTGTATGGAGGACTGTGTATGTGTGTATGGAGGGCTGCGTATGTGTGTGTATGGAGGGCTGTGTATGTGTGTAAGGAGGGCTGTGTATGTGTGTGTATGGAGGGCTGCGTATGTGTGTGTATGGAGGGCTGCGTATGTGTGTGTATGGAGGGCTGTGTATGTGTGTATGGAGGGCTACATCGTGTGTGTATGGAGGGCTACGTATGTGTGTGTATGGAGGGCTGTGTATGTGTTTGTATGGAGGACTGTGTATGTGTGTGTGTATGGAGGGCTGCGTATGTGTGTGTGTATGGAGGGCTGTGTATGTGTGTAGGGAGGGCTTCGTATGTGTGTGTATGGAGGGCTGTGTATGTGTGTGTATGGAGGGCTGCGTATGTGTGTGTATGGAGGGCTGCGTATGTGTGTGTGTATGGAGGGATGCGTATTGGATGGGCAAGCTGTGCATAACTAGCTTGCCCCCTGACTGGTGAGCAGTTAAGGGTTGAAGAAATGTACAGGCAAGGTTTTTTAGCCCCCTCCCCCGCCTGTAAAACTTGCCAGTGGCTACAGTGGTATGTCCCATGGGTAGGGGGGAAGGAGTGCACCAATCAGGGGTTTAATAGTTTCCCGGGCTTTCAGGGGCCCTCCCCTGGGTATTTATAGCTGTGGTGCCTCCCTTCCCCCCTCAATCTGCCCAGGACCCGGAGTTTTGTCTGCCGGTTGGTATGTATCTGCCCCTTATATTATGGCCCGGATGGAGCAGGAGGGTGAGGGTTGGCATGCTCGCTTGTGGCTGAGCTGGCCTCCCCTCCTGTTGCACCCTGGCGTTGGGTTCGGGAGGCTGGCGGACCTCTCACCCTCTCACAGTCCCGCTCTCCTTCCCCCTGTCCTGCCCGTTCCTTTAATCCTCCTCCCTGCCCGTTCCTTTAATCCCCCTCCCTGTCCCGTTCCTTTCATCTCCTGCCCGTTCCGTTAATCCCCTTCCCTGTCCCGTTCCTTTAATCTCCTGCCCGTTCCTTTAATCTCCTGCCCGTTCCTTTAATCTCCTGCCCCTTCCTTTCATCCTTTTCTCTGCCCGTTCCTTCAATCCTCTTCCCTGGCCCGAGCCCCCTTCTCATGCGTGCTCCTTTTGAGCGCGCTTTGCCTCCTTCCCCCGTTACTGTCCCCTCCGCTGCGGTGGTGGCCCCCTGGGTGGCTGCTGCTGTTTTTTGCAGGCTTGCGCAAATGGACGTTTATTAACGTCCATTTGCGTGTCCCTAGCTATCATGCGCGCTCACAAGTTGAGCGTGCATCATAGCCACTGGGTCCCGGTTGCTATTAGCAACCAGGACCCATGCTAATGCCGGACATCGCCGATCGGGCAGATGTCTGGTATTACCTTTTTGGATGCGGCGATCAAAGTTGATCGCCGCATCTGAATGTATGTACGGGCGTCCCGGCTGCTCAGTCGGGCTGATCGGGACCATCGCGATTAAATCGCGATGTCCCGATCAGCTGGAACGCAGCAGGAGGGTCACTTACCTGCCTCCTGTGCGTCCGCTCATGAATTGATTGCTCCAAGCCTGAAATTCAGGCTTGAGCAATCAATCACCGATGACCCAGATCATTGCCATGTAAACACATGGCAAGTGATCTGTGTTAGGTACTGTGTGTGCAGTGTTGTGGCTCCCTATGGGAGCTATAGCATTGCACAAAAAAAAAAAAAAAAAGTTCATGAAGATCAATTTAACCCTTGCCATAAAACGTTGGATCACTATTCTCCCCCCCTTTCCCCCCCCCCCCATACATAAAAAAAATAAATAAATAAATAAAATACAATAATTAAATAAAATATAAAAATCTGTATTACATCAAGCATATACACCTATACGGTATCGCTGCTTGCGTACATGTCCGTACTATCTAAATATATCTTCGATTGCAGTACTCCTTCAATGGCGTACGCGCCCAAAAAAAAAAAATTTAATAAAAATTCATAAATAAATAAATGAATTAACAAAAATTTTTTTTTATAAAAAATTAAAAATTTTAACAAAAAAAAACCATAAATAAAAAATTATAAATAATAATAAATGAATAATAAATTACAATGAAATGAAAAAGTACAAACTATGTAGATTTCAATGCACATACGCATGTGGTATCAAAGGCCACGTGCGTCAATGTCCGAACTATCAAGTTATATATCCTCATTTGATTGCACGGTTTGGGGTGTAAGCGCAAATTAATAATTAAATATATATATATTCTACAGTCCCATATAGCATATTTTGGTCGCTTTTTATACCTAAAAATAAATAAATAAATGAATAAATAATCACAACTCTGATTGACACGACAATGGTACCGCTGTAAACTTCGGATCATGGCGCATGGTTCTTGCAGCCACTGCACCCCAAACCCTCCATCACCTCTCCTCTGCTGCTGGTTTCCCGGCGCCATTCCGGGCGGCGGCAGAGTACCCGCAACCAGGTGGTCTCCAGCATGCCTTGTCCCACGCCTGCGGTGGTGAAGTGGTTCCTCCATCTTTTGTGCCTTCTCCATCTTCTGGACTTAGTGAGCGTTCTGTTGCGGGGGGCAGGGGTGGCTCTATTTTCGTGCCTGCTCTTGGGGCTTTGGCAGGCCAGTTGTCTTCAGCTGGCTAGGCTGGGTTGGTGCCCTCTCCTTCCCCGGTTAGTGTGCTTATGGCTGTTCTGGGTAGTATCTGCCTTTTGTTCCTGTGTGTTTGTTGGGTTTGGGTCTCGGATATAGGTGTATGTCTATGTTGGTCTCTGGTTGTGAGTTGGGTACGTCTCTTCTTGACGGGGTGCTTTGGTGTGGTATCATTTTCTGTGGTGCTCACTTAGGTGAGTGGTCTTTTGGCCTTACGCTCTGGATGACCAGGTTTTGTGAACTTAGCTCCTGAGGCTTGTTCCTTATCCTGAATCGGTGGCACCCAGTTACGGTTTTGTTTCTTTTGGTTTTCTCCCCCCTTGGTTTGGTGTTTCTCTCCATCACTAGTTGTAGTCCCTCTCCGCTGCTCTGTTTGTCCTAGTGTATTGTCTGATGTTTTCTCCTGTTTTGCTCCCGATCTCTGGTAGGCATGGGACTCCTGTATGTCGTGCTGGGTGCTTTAGCTGATGTGGCGGTGGGTAGGTTTCGCTTGGGTCTCAGTTTGTCTTTCCTTGTGGGTTCTTCTGTTTGTGGTGGTTTTTCCGGAGGGGGATTCTCCTGTGCTCTACGCTTGTTGGGGTGTGGTTTGTTGCAGTCTTCCGCATGCCGTGTTGGCGTTGGTCTGCAGTTTTCCTATGAACGGGGAGTGTTTGCATTTTCTCTGTTTTGGTTTCCTCGGGGCTCGCTAGGTGCCCCTGTTCCGGTCCTTGCTGGTTTACTGTATGTTCCGCATGGAATATGGTTCTGGGCGGAGTTTTTTCCTGCAGGTTGTCTCTGGCCACCGAGGGTGTCTGGTATTTGTGCCCCCGCATATGTGCCCCTGGTACGCTATGGGCTGACATTTCGGTTGGTTGGGATTTTTTCAGGAGTTGGGCAGTGGACTGTCCTGCTTTCAGTTCCCCATTACAGCGCACGGGGAGCTCGCTTTGTTCTCGGTTGTGGCTGGTTGGGTCGGTTGTTGGTGTGGTGTTTGGTTTTCCAGTGGTGCTGCGATGGGTTTCTGCCATGCTTGGGGTTTTGTTTGAGCTTTTCCCTTGGTGTTGGTTGTGGGACTCTGGGTGCGTGCTACTTTTGTGATGCTTTTCTTCTTTTCTGGTGTGTGATTTGAGTGATCAGGGGAGGGGGCCTGTTTTCTTCCTGTGCTCTGCCTGTTGCATCTAGTGCTTCGCTGTTTGGAGTTACGATTTCTTTCAGGGCTACGCTCCCTGGGGTCAGTATTGGGTGTTGACGTTTTGACCCATTTTATCTGGCTGTAGTTCCGGAGGGTTGCTTCTGCGGCCGGCCCATGGGTCCTTGGGGAGAGTGGTGTAATTCTTGGTCCGCTTTGGTGGCTCCTGCGGTTTGGTCGCACTCACGGTACGGCGCTTGCGAGTGGTTAGTGTTGGTGTGGAGGCCGGGATGTCTACAGTCGAGGAGGGTCCTGGAGGTTCCAGAGGGTCTGTGGACGGCGGATAAAAACTTTAAAAAAAATAAATAAATAAATATTGGTTTCCATACCTGGAATGCCCCTTGATGTAACCTTATAAGGCTCTGATGTTTGATTTACTGTTTCGTTTTAATAGGATGTGATAATGGAAGTTATCTGCTGTGTCACCTCTCCTAGGAGGTTCGAGATTTGGGCAGTGTTCTCAGTGTATCCAAATAACATTCTGAGTATGTGATGCTGGGATCTTCACCTGTTAATGTGAATCACCTACAAAAAAAATTTAAAAAAATTAAAAAGTTGGTTGGCTTTCCCGCTGTGCTGCGATCCAGTGGGGTGCGGTTGGCGCACGGCACATGGCAGGGGGTGATTTTCTTTCTGCTTTGCAGGTGGTGTATACCTAGGGGTCCGCGAGTAGGTGGTGTATACCTAGGGGCTGGGCCCGCGAGTGGGCGGCCTTGCTGTTGGCGATCATTTTTGGGTCGCTTGGTGGCGGCTGCGGGTCGGGTTTTTGGTTGTCGTTTTGCGTGATTTTTCTGATCCGAGATTTTGCGCTAGCTTTTTTCAGTGCTATGTGGATGGGGAACTTTTTCTTTCTTCTCGTCTCCTTCCATGGGACTTGGGTGTCCGTGTTTTTGGGTGCCTATTTTGTGCGTTTCATGGAAAAAGTAAAAAAAAAAAAAAAAAAAAAAAAAGGCCCGTCGGTCCGAGACTGTTTAGGCGATCCGGGAGACGCAGCTCGTGCTCCATGAGGGTCCATGAATGACTGTTTTGTGAGTTCGGGATTTGCTCTCTTTTTGTATCGGGCCGGCGGAGGTGGATGGGGTTTCCGGAGAGGGTGGCGCTGCACGTGGGGCGCGGGCGATCTGCATGTTGTGTTGCTATTTTCACCCAGTTTGATGTTTCCCAAGTGTGTTTTTGTTTTAAGAGCGGCTTTCCGCAAGGTGGTGCGAGTGCTGCAGCACTCTTCGGTGTATGGGCAAGTCTGAGAGAGAAGTTCACACGGGTTATTTAAAATAAAAAATAAAAATAAATTTAAAAAAAAAATGGTCCTGGTGGCAGGTACCTCGGATTTCCTGGAGAGGAAATGTGTTGAGCGGATTTCCTGGAGAGGAAATGTGTTGAGCGGATTTCCTGGAGAGGAAATGTGTTGAGCGGATTTCCTGGAGAGGAAATGTGTTGGGCGGATTTCCTGGAGAGGAAATGTTTTGGGTGTGCCGGGGGGCTGAGGTGGCCCCAGGTGTTGGCTATCCAGTTTCTCTTGGGTGGGGGTCGGAGCCCAGTGTAGGGCTAACTGGTCTCCTCCGTGGCGGTAAGAAGACGGTAAAAGCGGGGTCAACCCGGGGTAGACCTCCACACAGGACAGTGTGGCAGCACCTCTCGGGTTGGTAAGAAGCCAGTCGGTGTCTTTGTTACAGTTAAATTGTTATTTATATAAGTAATTTTATAAATAAAGCTGTGGCCGATCCCCACCCACGGAAAAGTTAAATTGTTGTTGTGTCAGTTATTATTTAATTAATTATTGTAATAAGGGGGAGGGGTAGTTATAGCCTGCTAGGAGCTAATTGGGTCTCAACAGTCTGGAGGGGCAAGCTGTGCATAACTAGCTTGCCCCCTGACTGGTGAGCAGTTAGCAGTGAAGAAATGTACAGGCAAGGTTTTTTAGCCCCCTCCCCCGCCTGTAAAACTTGCCAGTGGCTACAGTGGTATGTCCCATGGGTAGGGGGGAAGGAGTGCACCAATCAGTGGTTTAATAGTTTCCCGGGCTTTCAGAGGCCCTCCCCTGGGTATTTATAGCTGTGGTGCCTCCCTTCCCCCTCAATCTGCCCAAGACCCGGAGTTTTGCCCTCCCTCCCTCCCTTTTTTTGTATCTCTGTTTCTTGTAAGTCACAGCTTGGCGGTAAGAAGACGGTGAAAGCGGGGTCAACCCGGGGTAGACCTCCACACAGGACAGTGTGGCAGCACCTCTCGGGTTGGCAAGAAGCCAATCGGTGTCTTTGTTACAGTTAAATTGTTATTTATATAAGTTATTTTATAAATAAAGCTGTGGCCGATTCCCACCCACGGAAAAGATAAATTGTTGTTGTGTCAGTTATTATTTAATTAATTATTGTAATAAGGGGGAGGGGTAGTTATAGCCTGCTAGGAGCTAATTGGGTCTCAACAGTCGTGTGTATATGGAGGGCTGCGTATGTGTGTGTATGGAGGGCTGCATATGGAAACAGTGTATGTGTGTATATGGGACTGTGTATGTATTTCCTTAGGGACACAGGGAGATTTATCAGTCAGCCTGAAACCCTAATTGTCTGTTTTTTCCCACACCAACCAATCACAGGTCAACTTTCAAACTTTACGAGCTCTTGTAAAGTGAAAGCTGAGTTGTGATTGGTTCCTATGGGAAAAAACAGACAATTTTGGTTCCAGGCTTATTGATAAATCAGGGCCACAGGGTGTAAATGTACGCCCTGTGCCTGCTCCTGAACTATGGAGTGTACTCAGGAGCTGAGCCCGCTTCATAGCCAGTTAATAAAAGTTAATATATGTGAATAAGCCCCTTACCTAATAAGTTTCAATCACCCCTTTTTTTAATTAAAACAATGTAAACAAAAATAAACACGTCATATAGCACTTACATAAATGTCCAAACTATTAATATATAACGTTAAAGGAGAACTGCAGTGGAATATAACTTATCCCCTATGCGAAGGAAAGGGGATAAGTTATAAATGGGCGGGGCGTTCTGTCCCTGCATGATGCGGCGGCCGACACCCCCCCTCCATGTATCCCATAGAGATTTATGGAGGGGACGTGTCTGCCGCGGCTTCCTGCTGGGGACAACACCGCGCTTCCTGCAGACTGCTGTGGCCCTGTTCAGGAGATCCTGGGGAGCCCCAGCGGTCAGACCCCCCACGATCTATAACTTATCCCTATCCTTTGGATAGAAGACAAGTTATACTTCACTACAGTTCACTTATGATTAAACTGCACAGTCAATGGCGTACACAGGAAAGGAAACCAAATTCCAGAATTGCGCATTTTTGGTCACTTCATATACCAGAAAAAAAAAATTCAGAAAGTTCCTCAAAAACAAAATTGGTACCAATAAAAACTACAGACAGCACAATAAATTAGCCTCTATACATCACTGTACATGGAAAAATATTTTTTTTTGTAAAAAAAAAAAAAAAAAAAGTTGTAAAATAGTAAAATAAAACAAAATTTTTATAAACTGGGTAACCTTTTAATTGTATGGACCCACAGGATAAAGATAATGTGTCATTGTTATCAGAAAGTGAACTGCAAAGAAACAGAAACCTTTAAAATTACAAAATAATTTTTTTTTCAATTACGCCCACAAATATTTTTTTTTTGTTTCACCATTTGTTGGTGAAATGTTTGATGATATTACAAAGTACAATTGGTGGCGCAAAATATAATCCCTCATATGGGTCTGTAGGTAGAAAATTGAAAGTGTTAGGATTTTTAGAAGGTCAGGAGGAAAAAACAAAAGTGCAAAAATAAAATGCTGTCTGGCAATACTGGGAGTAGTTGTTTTGCAACAGCTGGAGGCTCCGTTTTGGAAACCGTGGAGTACCAGACGTTTTTAATTTTTATTGGGGAGGGGGGCTGTGTAGGGGTATGTGTATATGTAGTGTTTTTTACTTTTTATTTTATTTTTTGTGGTAGTGTAGTGTTTTTAGGGTACAGTCGCACGGGCGGGGGTAGTTTCTCGCTGGAAGTTTGAGCTGTTGCAGAAAATTTGCCGCAGCTCAAACTTGCAGCCCGATACTTACTGTAAGCCTCCGCCCATGTGAGTGTACCCTGTACATTCACATTGGGGGGGACATCCAGCTGTTGCAAAACTACAACTCCCAGCATGCGCTGACAGACTGTACATGCTGAGAGTTTTAGTTTTGCAACAGCTGTAGGCACACTGGTTATGTATCACTGAGTTTGTGACCTTACTCAGTGTTTCAAAACCAGTGTGCCTCCAGCTGTTGCAAAACTACAACTCCCAGCATGTACGGTGCATGGTGTAAGGTGACTGCTGGGAGTTGTAGTTTGCAACAGCTGGAGGCACACCGGTCGTGAAACACTGAGTTAGGTAAAAAAAAACTCTGAGTTTCACAACCAGTGTGCCTTCAGCTGTTGCAAAACTACAACTCTCAGCAGTCACCGACAGCCAACGGGCATGCTGGGAGTTGTAGTTATGCAACAGCTGAAGGTACACTTTTCCATAAAAAAAATGTGCCTCCAGCTGTTGCAAAACCATAAGTCCCAGCATGCCCATAAGGGAATGCTGGGAGTTGTGGTGGTCTGCCTCCAGCTGTTGCATAACTACAGCTCCCAGCATGCCCTTTTTGCATGCTGGGAGCTGTTGCTAAGCAACAGCAGGAGGCTGTAACTCACCTCCTGCTGCTGCTCCGTTGCAGGACTGTCCCTCGCCGCCGCCTTCGCTCCTGGGGCCCCGATCCCAACATGGACGCCGTGGATCGGGGTCCCCAGCACCCGGGGTGCACGTCCTGCACCCGCTCACGTCCTCCGGAAGAGGGGCGGAGCGGGTGCGGGAGTGACACCCGCAGCAGGCGCCCTGATTGGTCGGCCGGTAATCCGGCCGACGAATCAGGGCGATCGTGAGGTGGCACCAGTGCCACCTCACCCCTGCAAGCTCTGGCTGTTCGGGGCCATCAGAGACGGCCCCGATCAGCCAGTAATTCCGGGTCACCGGGTCACTGGATACCCGATTGACCCGGAATCGCCGCAGATCGCGATCTGCGGCCATCGCCGACATGGGGGGGCATAATGACCCCCTGGCCGATATGACGGGATGCCTGCTGAATGATTTCAGCAGGCATCCGGCTCCGCTCCCCAACCGGCTAGCAGTGGGTACCGGAATTCCCACGGGCGTATGGATACGCCCTGCGTCCTTAAGGACTCGGAATGCAGGGCGTATCCATACGCCCTGCGTCCTTAAGAGGTTAATGACCAAGCCCATTTTCACCTTAAGGACCAGGCCAATTTTATTTTTGCGTTTTTGTTTTTTCCTCCTCGCCTTCTAAAATCCATCACTCTTTTATATTTCCATCTAAAGACCCATATAAGGGCTTGTTTTTTGCGGGACCAATTGTACTTTGTAATGAAACCTCTCATTTTACCATAAAATGTACTGCAAACCCCAAAAAAAAGAATTTTAGGGAGGAAATTTAAATGAAAACCAAAATTTTGCACATTTTGGAGGGTTTGTTTTTCACACTGTACACTTTACGGTAAAAATGACATGTGTTCTTTATTCTGTGGGTCAATACGATTAAAATGATACCCATGGCTAGATACTTTACTTTTATATTTTTGTACCGCTTAAAAAAAATCTAAAACTTTTTGTACAAAATCAGTAATCTAAAATCGCCCTATTTTGACCACCTATAACTTTTTCATTTTTCAGTATATAGGGCGGTATGAGGGCTCATTTTTTGTGCTGTCATCTGTACTTTATTTAGATACCACATTTGCATATATAAAACTTGTAGATAATTTTTTATTAATTTATTTTTTAATAAAATGTGACAAACAAGCAGCATTTTTGGACATTTTCTTATTTTTTCGTTTACGCCATTCACCGAACGGGATCATAAACAATATATTTTGATAGTTTGGACATTTACGCACGCGGCGATACCAAATATGTTTATTATAAAAAAATTACGCTTTTTGGGGGTAAAATGGGAAAAACTGACAATTTTCATTTTTATTGGGGGAGGGGATTTTTCACTTTAAAAAAAAAACTTTTTATCTTTACATTTTTCAACTTTTTTTGTTTACACTTTTTATGTCCCCATAGGGGACTATCTATAGCAGTCCTTTGATTGCTAATACTGTGCATTGCTATGTATAGGACATAGCACTGCTCAGTATTATCGGTCATCTTCTGCTCTGGTCTGCTCGATCACAGACCAGAGCAGAAGACCCCGGGAGACAGCCGGAGCTAGGTAAGGGGACCTCCGGCTGTCATGCTGGATGATCGGATTGCCGCGGCAGCGCTGCGGGTGATCCGATCATCCAATCAAAGTGCCGCAATGCTGCAGATGCCCTGATCTGTATTGATCACGGCATCGGAAGCGTTAATGGCGGACATCCGCGCGTTCGGAACCAGCCGTGTATGACGCGAGCACCCTTCCGATGCTCGCGGTGATACACAGGACGTAAATGTACGTCCTGGTGCGGGAAATCCCGCCAAACCAGGACGTACATTTACGTCCGTGGTCGTTAAGGGGTTAATGAAAATTTGTCAAACACCTGAGGGGTATAGTTTCCAAAATTGGGTCACATGTGGGTATTAATTTTTTTGCGTTTATGTCAGAACCGCTGTAAAATCACCAATTTAGGCCTCAAATGTACATGGTGCGCTCTCACTCCTGAACCTTGTTGTGCTCCCGCAGAGCATTTTACGCCCACATATGGGGTATTTCCATACTCAGGAGAAATTGTGTTACAAATTTTGGGGGTCTTTTTTTCCTTTTACCGCTTGTGAAAATAAAAAGTATGGGGCAACCCCAGCATGTTAGTGTAAACATTTTAATCTTTTTACACTAACAGGCTGGTGTAGCACCCAACTTTTCCTTTTCATAAGGGGTAAAAGGAGAAAAAGCCCCCAAAAATTTGTAGTGCAATTTCTCCCGAGTACGGAAATACCCCATATGTGGCCCTAAACTGTTTCCTTGAAATACAACAGGGCTCCGAAGTGAGAGAGCGCCATTCGCATTTGAGGACTAAATTAGGGATTGCATAGGGGTGGACATAAGGGTATTCTACGCCAGTGATTCCCAAACAGGGCGCCTCCAGCTGTTGCTAAACTCCCAGCATGCCTGTTCAGTCAGTGGCTGTCCAGAAATGCTGGGAGTTGTTGTTTTGCAACAGCTGGAGGCTCCGTTTTGGAGACTGCTGTACAATATGTTTTTCATTTTTATTGTGGGGGACAGTGTAAGGGGTGTATATGTAGTGTTTTACCCTTTCATTTGTGTCTGTGTTTTCAGAGTACATTCGCACTAGCGTGTTACGATGAGTTTCCCACTAGGAGTTTGGGCTGCGGCAAAAAATTTGCCGCAGCCCAAACTTGAAGCAGGAAACTTACTGTAAACCTGCCTGTGTGAATGTACCCTGTACATTCACATGGGGGGGGGGGGGGCAAACCTCCAGCTGTTTCAAAACTACAACTCTCAGCATGCACTGACTGACCGTGCATGCTGGGGGTTGTACTTTTGCAACAGCTGGAGGCAAACTGGTTGGAAAACCTTCAGTTAGGTTCTGTTACCTAACTCAGTATTTTCCAACCAGTGTGCCTCCAGCTGTTGCAAAACTACAACTCCCAGCATGTACTGATCACTGAAGGGCATGCTGGGAGATGTAGTTATGCAACAGCTGGAAGTACGCAACTACAACTCCCAGCATGCCAAGACAGCTGTTTGCTGTTTGGGCATGCTGGGATTTGCAGTTTTGCAATATCTGGAGGGCTACAGTTTATAGACCACTGCACTGTGATCTCCAAAGCGTGGACCTCCAGATGTTGCAAAACTACAAATCCCAGCATGCCCAGACAGCAAACAGCTGTTTGGGCATGCTAAGAGTTGTAGTTTTGCAAGACCTGGAGGGATACAGTTTAGCGACCACTGTATAGTGGTCTCAGACTGTAGCCCTCCAGATGTTGCTAGGCAACTTACCAACTTCCGTAGGATCCAGGGAACCATCCTCTTCTGCTGCACGACATCGCCGCCAGCCGATCACCATCGCTCGCAGCCTCAGGATGGGTAAATGGATCTTCTGCCCCCGGTCCTTTGTCGGTTCCCCGTTCTGCCACGCCTATTGTGGGTGGGCAGAATGGGGAAAATGAAAGTTAACCCCCCCGCCTCCGATCTGCTATTGGTGGTCGCGTCTAGACCACCAATAGCAGAGATAAGAGGGGTGGCATCCCTGACACCTCACTCCTATCCCTTCAGGGGGATCGTGGGTGTCTTAGACAACCACGATCCCCCTTATATTCCGGGTCGCCAGGGTCACCATAGACCCGAATGACCCGGAATTGACGCAAATCGCAAGTGTGAATTCATTAGCAATTTGCGCCGATCACCGACATGGGGGGTCTGATGACCCCCCTGGGCATTTGCGTAGGGTGCCTGCTGATCGATATCAGCAGGCACCCCGGTCCCGCTCGGTGCAAGACGGGGACCGAAATTCCCACGGGCGTATGGATACGCCCTGGGTCCTTAAGGGATTAAACCTAATTTACATTTCAACCCATGATGGTGTCCTGCTAAGCAGACCACATTACAAAAGTGCTGAACCCTGTGATTTAGAACTGGCGGACTATCTGATGTGTATACTGGACTATTTGATGTGTATACTGGACTATCTGATGTGTATTTTGGACTATTTGATGTGTATACTGGACTATCTGATGTGTATACTGGACTATCTGATGTGTATACTGGACTATCTGATGTGTATACTGGACTATCTGATGTGTATACCGGACTATGTGATGTGTATACCAGACTATCTGATGTGTATATTGGACTATGTGATGTGTATACGGGACTATCTGATGTGTGTACTGGACTATCTGATGTGTATACTGGACTATCTGATGTGTATACTGGACTTTCTGATGTGTATACTGGACTATCTGATGTGTATTCTGGACTATCTGATGTGTATACTGGACTATCTGATGTGTATACTGGACTTTCTGATGTGTATACTGGACTATCTGATGTGTATTCTGGACTATCTGATGTGTATACTGGACTATCTGATGTGTATATTGGATTATCTGATGTGTATACTGGACTATCTGATGTGTATACTGGACTATCTGATGTGTATACCGGACTATCTGATGTGTATATAGGGCTATCTGATGTGTATACTGGACTATCTGATGTGTGTACTGGACTATCTGATGTGTATACTGGACTATCTGATGTATATACTGGACTATCTGATGTGTGTACTGGACTATTTGATGTGTGTACTGGACTATCTGATGTGTATACTGGACTATCTGATGTGTATTCTGGACTATCTGATGTGTATACTGGACTATCTGATGTGTATATTGGACTATCTGATGTGTATACTGGACTATCTGATGTGTATACTGGACTATCTGATGTGTATACCGGACTATCTGATGTGTATATAGGGCTATCTGATGTGTATACTGGACTATCTGATGTGTGTACTGGACTATCTGATGTGTATACTGGACTATCTGATGTATATACTGGACTATCTGATGTGTGTACTGGACTATTTGATGTGTGTACTGGACTATCTGATGTGTGTACTGGACTATCTGATGTGTATATTGGACTATCTGATGTGTATACTGGACTATCTGATGTGTATACCGGACTATCTGATGTGTATACTGAACTATCTGATGTGTATACTGGACTATCTGATGTATATACTGGACTATCTGATGTGTATACTGGACTATCTGATGTGTATACTGGACTATCTGATGTGTATACTGGACTATCTGATGTGTGTACTGGACTATCTGATGTGTATACTGGACTATCTGATGTGTATACTGGACTATCTGATGTGTATACTGGACTATCTGATGTGTGTATTGGATTATCTGATGTGTATATTGGACTATCTGATGTGTATACTGGACTATCTGATGTGTATACTGGACTATCTGATGTGTATACTGGACTATCTGATGTGCATATTGGACTATCTGATGTGTATACTGGACTATCAGATGTGTATACTGAACTATCTGATGTGTATACTGGACTATCTGATGTGTATACTGGACTATCTGATGTGTATACTGGACTATCTGATGTGTATACTGGACTATCTGATGTGTGTACTGGACTATCTGATGTGTATACTGGACTATCTGATGTGTATACTGGACTATCTGATGTGTATACTGGACTATCTGATGTGTGTACTGGACTATCTGATGTGTATACTGGACTATCTGATGTGTATACTGGACTATCTGATGTGTATACTGGACTATCTGATGTGTATACTGGACTATCTGATGTGTATACTGGACTATCTGATGTGTATACTGGACTATCTGATGTGTATACTGGACTATCTGATGTGTATACTGGGCTATCTGATGTGTATACTGGACTATCTGATGTGTATACTGGACTATCTGATGTGTATACTGGACTATCTGATGTGTATACTGGACTATCTGATGTGTATACTGGACTATCTGATGTGTATACTGGCTTTCTGACTCTGTCCCAATGGCAGGTGTTAAGAGAAGGATGAGACATGTTTTTTTATTTATATATTTATTAAGAATAATACACAGGATAAATGTCCGTCCTCGGCTCCCGGCTGTAGTCATAGGCCTCAGTCTTCACTGTTCTACAGGATGGTTCTGTTCCGGGTCCGGTATCTTGGTCCTCAGACTGACGTTAATGTCATTTCTGGAAATCTTTACTGACAAATGCTGTAAATCTGTATAGTGGGTCACATGGTATAAGGTGACGCCGCAGAATCCCAGGTATTCAGCCACCATGACGGGGACATACATAATCTCCTCGCAGTGTCCGGTGCACAGATCCGTATAGAAGGAGACCTGACCGACACTGAAGAGCAGCAGCACCACAGAAGTCACTAAGGTGGAGGCCAGCCTTATATGGCAAACAATCCGGCTGCTGTATGACCTTTTGTATAGGAATCCAGCTTGGCACACATTATATATGGCTCCACAAATAAATGCCATACCTGAGCTGATCCTGTGTATTGTAGGATTGTTCCCCATAGTAAATACGGCATTCAGGGCTGTTCCTATGCACATGATGCATCCTAAGGTAAACAAGATCTTCTGGTAAATCCTAAAATGCTTCGCAGATGGTTCAGAGCGCAGGAACATAAATCGGTGCTGCAGGTAGGTGACGGCAACTCCTATGATGGGTGCACCAAAGAACACAACCTTATATATTATCCACTCAGGATATCCTACAGCCGTGTCACTGATAAACGGCTGTCTGCTATGTCCTAGGGCGATGGTCAAGGTGACAAGAGTGCTGAGGCCCAAAAGGTTCCATGTGACCCAAAGGATAGGCAAGAACCCTAATCCCTGGATCTCCATGGCACAAAGAAACAACACAAATCGCTGAGATAAAGGAAAGATTCGCTAAGCAAAAGCCGCTGTCTCTGTCCAACTCTCTCTGTGTAATCAGATTGTCAGGCGGGGTTTTCTATAGGCTCGGAACTCGATGATGTCACATCTGTGATGTCATTCTTTGGTTCATCTCGGTAACACCATCATGCTGCATACTGATTGGTCCTCAGTGTTGTAGATCTTTATGCAGACAATCCTGGCATCACATTTGCTTATATTTAGTGTTTCCACAGTCAAATAAAACTAGTAATGGCTGAATCCACATTTCAACAGGGTTTTCCAAAATCTCTTCCAACATGAATTCATCTGAATATAACCTTATGTGTCTGTAATTCTGCCAATTCTCTTCTTTTACTACAAAGGTTAATGTTTTGTCAGATGTACAACATATAAAAAGGTTTTTAACATTTCTGTGACTGCTCAGTGGTTAAAAAACAAACACAAAACCATTGCAGATGGGGTTGTACTTGGATATATTTGTACATTTGTAGATGTCCATATTATATTTTATTGTTTTCTGTGTAAAGTCCAATACAAAGAAAATATGTAGAAAAAATTCTGCACTTTTCTTTCTTTCTTTTTTTTTTTTTTAAAGCTCTTTTGTTCGACGCCGCGCCGTTTAGGAGGCGGCGTCTCAGACTGGCAAAGAGGGGGTTAAATAAAGTTAGAAGAAAAAATAAAATGAGGAGCTGGAGAAATAGGGGGGAGGCGGAACCTAGAAGGGTAGGAGGACAGGGATAGGCTAGGTTAACAGGAAGGGGAGGAGGAGTAATAGGGGATAAAATGTGTTGCTGAGGCTTGCGGCTTCCTCTTTGTGGAGTCCCCGGCAAGTGTGAAGATTCCCGCCCACCCACCCCTTTTACGTTCTATTTTGGTATTAAAAAAAAAAAAAAAAATTTGGAATAGTTGGTATAAAAAAAAAAATTATGTTAATTTGTGTCGGTGTTTTATCCCTTGGTTATAGGTGGGTCCCGTGGGACTTTTAGGGCTGTTCGGCTAAATGTGATGTGGAGCGAGTTGTGGTTTGGTTCCCGTTTTAATGTTGTTCTCTTTTAGGCTAAGTCACAGCGTGGCGGAGGAGAAATTTGGAGGAGATTTTCCTGGAGAGTAGAGTGTGATGCCCGTCGAAGAGGGCGGCCGGCTGACCGCTTATCTCTGAGAGTGTTCAATCAGAAGTTCGGATATAAATTGTTTATATTAATGGTTATTAAATAAACGCTGTGGCCGACCCCCAGTTGTCCAGCAAAAGCAAGAAGTGGTCAGTGTTTTTATTATATCCAGCGAACAGTTAGAAACATAAATAAACTGAAGGTCACCTATTGTCAGTCTAAAAGAAACCAAGAATATGTCCGTACAATGCTTTTCTAACATACATATTATTACAACAGTTCTTTGGGTCAGCTGATTGACAGCCCCTCTTTAGTTACACAATATACCTGTATCTTGGCCCCCATAGACATCACATGGTAACAGTACCTACTGCGTCCATCGGTTTCATGGCTGTCCTGTGGGGGCTACACACGACCACGTTCACCCCCTTTTCTTATGTTTATAATTAAAAGTTTGTTAAAAAAAAATTGTGGAAGGAAAACAAATTAAATTAAACTCAACCAGTCTCAGGTAGCCCCCCCCCCCCCCCTCCCCCGGTGACATATTTACCATAGAGACGGTATTGGGGTCTTGCACTATGGAATAACAGCACGTGTCTCATTGGTCTGTGTAGATTACTGAGGTCTGGTGCGCTCCTATATTTGCAAATAACTATAAAAATGTGCAGTTTAAACAAGGTAATAGGTAATTTCCCATTGGCCTCCTGAAATGCTGCTATGAAGGAAGGTTTGGGTTACACCTGGAATCAATTACCTCCAAACTGAGATGAGGAAATGTAAATGGAGACGTGAATGGCCCTGTTTATTATGTTTATTTATACTGTAAAATATACTGTATCTGCGCTGCATTTTGGATCCACATATTATATCAAAATTCAAGAGTCTCAAAGAAAAGGGATAAAAAGACCAGGGAACAGGGGCGTAGGAACCCTCACAAATCTGGGGGATAACATTTTAATTGGTTGTTTTGCAAGGGCGGAGTCACAAAGGACCAGAGGGAGTGGAACCATGCAATGTTGGGTGACGCTACAAAATTGAGCTTCAGGCTCCTCAGCACAGGTACCTTCAGGGAGCAGTGAATTCAGGAGACCGGGACCTGTCAGGACTGTGGGAGGTCAGGATCTGTCAGGACTGTGGGAGGTCAGGATCTGTCAGGACTGTGGGAGATCAGGATCTGTCAGGACTGTGGGAGGTCAGGATCTGTCAGGACTGTGGGGGGTCAGGATCTGTCAGGACTGTGGGAGATCAGGATCTGTCAGGACTGTAGGAGGTCAGGATCTGTCAGGACTGTGGGAGGTCAGGATCTGTCAGGACTGTGGGAGGTCAGGATCTGTCAGGACTGTGGGAAGTCAGGATCTGTCAGGACTGTGGGAGGTCAGGATCTGTTAGGACTGTGGGAGGTCAGGATCTGTCATGACTGTGGGAGATCAGGATCTGTCAGGACTGTCTGAGGTCAGGATCTGTTAGGACTGTGGGAGGTCAGGATCTGTCAGGACTGTGGGAGGTCAGGATCTGTCAGGACTGTGGGAGGTCAGGATCTGTCAGGACTGTGGGAGGTCAGGATCTGTCAGGACTGTGGGAGGTCAGGATCTGTCAGGACTGTGGGAGGTAGGCTGTGTGTGCGGTCAGGGCGGGGAGTTCTCTACAGCCTGTGTAGACACAAAAACACCTTAACGTCACAGGGTGTACATGTATGCCCTGATCGCAGTACTAGTGTATGAAGTGCACTTACTTGCTGAGCGCGCTTCATTCCTGGTAAGTATTGATTGCAATTATCAGCAATCATGCCCCTCCCCTAATAAAAGTGTAAATCACCCCCTTTACCCAATAAAGTAATGTGGTGTCACTGCGTGTGGAAATGTCCAAACTATTAAAATATAACGTCAGTGGTGTAAACATAAAAAAAATTCCAGAATTTCTGATTTTTGGTCACTTCAAGAAAAAAATTAATAAAAAGGATTAAAAAAAAGTTCAGTCAAAACAAAAATGGTGCAAAAACTACAGATTATGGCACAAAATATGAGCCCCCATACAGCTATTTATAGGGAAAAAAGGGTTATAGGGTCAGAAAAGGAAAATTTTAAGCATACTAATTTTCACCCAAAAAGCTTTAATTTTATAAAAGTAGTAAAATAAAACAAAACCTATATAAATTGGGTATCATTGTATGGACCTACAGAATAAAGATAGTATTGTCTGTGGTAGAAGGGCTGACGTACGTTACATTTATGAAATGGCGCACAGCATGTGATCAATTTGTCTGAGCCATACACAGCGAGGAGAAATGATCTCAGCACAGACAATTTTACACTGAAAGAAAAAGTGTCTGTGTTCTGTGCTGTGTGTGGCTGCATGCTGACCCTCTCCTGACCCTCTGCTGACCCTCTGCTGACCCCCCTGCTGACCCTCTGCTGACCCCCTGCTGACCCTCTGCTGACCCCCTAGAACTTCTTTATTTTTCCATATACACGGCTGTATGAGGGCTAATTTTTTGTGCCATGATCTGTAGTTTTAACATGTTTTATATTTTATTTATTTATATTTTTACTTCTGTGAAATGTGAAAAGAGGGTAAATTATTTTTTGGGGGAGGGGCCTATTCACATTCATTTAAACTCAGGGTGTGCTGGGAGTTGTAGTTGTGTACCATAAAGAGAGACACATTAGAGCTGCAAGCCCCAGCCTTTAACTCTCCAAATGTTGCAAAACTACAACTCCAAACATGTCCTAACAGTCAGGGCATGCTGGTAGTTGTAGTTTTGTACCCTACAGAGAGACCTGTTAAGGCAGTGTGTCCTTATGGGATCTGGGGACTATGTTTAGGAGAAGGATCTGGCATCTATGTTTGGGGGAAGAGTGTGGTCTGGGGTCTGTACCCAGCCAAGCTGTCATGAGAGGGCAGCATGTTATATGTGTATGGTGGCTGGGGGGGGGTGAGCTGCAGATGGGGAGCAGAGCTCGGTGACGGTACCTTCAGCTTCCCTGTGCGCGGCGGCTCTTTGTACACACTCCTGGCCAATGGCTCGGGGGAGGAGAAGCCCTGTCTTGCTCCAGTGGGCTCAGGCCGCCCCTCTGCTCTATGGGAATACAGAGGCCAGCCTGGCTGCTTGTTATTCGGCTGCTGTGCCTGATTAACAAGTGTCCTGACCTGCTGTGCGGGACCATAGCGCTTAGCGACACCCTCTGTATATTCCTGCCAATGCCCAGGGCCGGACTGGGTGTGAAAACCAGCCCTGGAAACAATTACATACCAGCCCCATAGTGTTGTGTCATTATACCAGCACGTCGTCATTTTCTTCTTCATAAAAGGTAAACCAGGGGTAGACATCCTGCTGCCACTCCAGATGTTGTGGACTACACCTCCCATGATGCTTTGCAAGCCTTATTGGAGATGTAGTCCAAAACATCTGGAGAGTCGAAGGTTACCTACCCCTGCTCTAAACCAAAAATATATCCTATTGCAATATATAATACCATCACCCTAGTCTTTCTCCCTCAACCTGTTTACATTTCCTTCCCCACAAACATATAATATTAAAATATATAATCACCACAGCCCAAGTTGCCTAACTTTAGACCCCTACATAATATAATCTAAGAATGCCTCATCTCAAATTCCCATGTCAGATCTTCCCCGTCCTCCACTGTTTCCTGAGCTCTAATACAATGCTGACTCCCCTCCTGAGCTCTAATACAATGCTGACTCCCCTCCTGAGCTCTAATACAATGCTGACTCCCCTCCTGAGCTCTAATACAATGCTGACTCCCCTCCTGAGCTCTAATACAATGCTGACTCCCCTCCTGAGCTCTAATACAATGCTGACTCCACTCCTGAGCTCTAATACAATGCTGACTCCCCTCCTGAGCTCTAATACAATGCTGAATCCCCTCCTGAGCTCTAATACAATGCTGACTCCCCTCCTGAGCTCTAATACAATGCTGACTCCCCTCCTGAGCTCTAATACAATGCTGACTCCCCTCCTGAGCTCTAATACAATGCTGACTCCCCTCCTGAGCTCTAATACAATGCTGAATCCCCTCCTGAGCTCTAATACAATGCTGACTCCCCTCCTGAGCTCTAATACAATGCTGACTCCCCTCCTGAGCTCTAATACAATGCTGACTCCCCTCCTGAGCTCTAATACAATGCTGACTCCCCTCCTGAGCTCTAATAGAATGCTGACTTCCTAATCTAATACACTGCAGACCCCGCTCCCCCAATATACTGCTGAACCCCTCCCCCTAATAAACTGCTGTTCCACCCCCCCCCCTAATTCTGACCCCCCTCCTCTCCCATCCCCCCTAATTCACTATTGATCCCCCTCCCCCTAATATACTGATGATCCCCTCCCCGTAATACACTGCTGCCCCCCCAATGCTGACCCCCCTCCTCTCCCATCCCCCCTAATACACTGCTGATCCTCCTCCCATCCCCCTGAATACAATGCTGATACCTTCTCACCTAATACAATGCTGATCCACCCTCCCCCTAATACCATGCTGATCGCCCCTCCCCCTAATACAATGCTGATTCCCCCTCCCCCTAATACAATGCTGATTTCCCCATCCCCCTAATACAATTCTGGTGTCCCGGTACCGTATTTCATACTGTACCTTAGTTAGGGGTCCCCAAAGTCAGAGTTCCTAGGAACTGTGGGGGTCCGCTTTTCTAGTCATCCCCTAGTCACCCCTCATATGGTTAATATTCTGCTAAATTATATGTAAATGCTGTATATAATATGTATGCTTACCTGCATAGCATCGCAGGACCTTAGGTCATGTGACTCGCTTTAGAACTCTATGGTAGGTAAAAGGATCTTTGGAGGTTCATGGGTCATGTGATTACCCATAATGCTTTGTAAAACTGATTGACAGATGGTCTGAACCAATCCTAAAATGGCCAGCCCCTGCCCATATAAGGGAGCTTCAGCCAATAGACGCTCTCTTGGGTTGCTGACACTTCATGAGGACAGACCTCCGCAACTTACAACGACTACTACTAGGCCACAGCCTGCCGGCCTCGGCCTGAAATGAAACAGTGAGTTCTTACAACTTCCCAGCTTATGCTAGCGAGACCTCTGGACCTAAACATACCCCTAAATCCAGTGGATCTATGCTTACAAAATCCTACTAATCTAAAGAACTTACAAAAGTCCCAACTATACATCAATCTCAGCTGCGCTGTACATAGACTTTGTTATAAAGACTGTTCCTGTTATCCCATGTTAGAGAAAATCTTCAGTAAAGTTTCTGAAAGTTTTCAGCAAAGCTCTGGTTGTGGACATTGCATTTATTCTACATCTCCCTATCGGAGGAATGTCTTCTAAGGGACTGACATCTGCTAATTTGTGTTTGTTTGTTTTTTGCTAACTTCTTTGGTTTTTCAGCAACAACCATGTTCAAGAAAGTGTGCCTAGCAGGACTATGCTAAGACTGTTCCAAGTTTTGCAACGTAACCATTAAGCTTATGCCTGACCGTCAGGTCAAGAGACTCCTAGCCTACAGGAGATTCGTAAGATTTGTAGGTGGACTGCATATCCTTACACGCCAGTTTTGTGTATATACCTCAAAATTACTTCTAGTGTAGGTGGACTGCTGATCCTTACACGCCAGTTTTGTGTATATGCCTTATACCTCCATAGTAACGTAAGAGTTTCTTGCTAAAAAATTGCACTTATCAGGTGTATTTACCTCAACCCTGTTGGAGTGTTTAATAAATATTTCTGCTAGTATAAGAAAATGTAAGTAGTTGTACACAGGAAAAAAAATTCTGCCTTGTGTCTGTGTACATAAAAATGTAAATGGGTGTTGTACACAGAAAAATGTCTGCTTAAATGCATGTGCACACAAAAGGTGAAATGTAAATAATTCTTGTACACATGTACATACACTAGGAAATTTTAAAGGTGTTGTAGTAGTTGCTTAAAAGGTGACTCTCTCAGCTCCTCTGAGAGTATCATTACTGTCACCCATCACCAGCACCTGTCACAGGGTAAACTACCCTTAAGATACCAAGACTGATCTTCCAAATAGTATCTGTACACATAGTACATCACATAAATCACTTAAGGAGTACTTATCTCATTCTAACTTAGTACACCAAAATAGACTATATCTCACATTAAGAAGCAAAAAACAACACTTTAGGAATTGTAGCCTAATTCGTTGTACAATTCCTGCCACTGTTATGTACACTAATTTCTCTTTTCTCTCTACGTGTGTGAGATGCCCTGCCCGGCCAGCAGGTGCTCTTGCGAGCTAAAAATTGATGCACGTATTTACTAAAGGTAACCTAGGTAAGGTTATACTGTTGTGTTCTAGGGGTAAGAGCGTGTAGCCAATAGACCCTAGTAGCTAGCTTATTGGTAGACAGCCTCAGGCAAGCCAATATAACTTTCGTGTACAAGCAGGTAACTTAAATGGCAAAAAGAAAATGTTTAGTGAGATATAAAAATGTCTAGAAAGCTTGAGAAATGTTTTAGAGAGCTTTAAAAATGTCTAGGAAGCTTGAGAAATGTCTATAGAGCTTCATAAATGTATAGAAAGCTTTAAAATGTCTAGTGAGATAACGCTAGTCAGAGAAAATAGAATTTTTTTTGTCAAGATGTATATAATGTATGGTAATTTCATCCTTAGTCCTAGTTCCTCTGCCTTAGGGGACAGGCGTCGGGGTCGACTTGTTTTAAGTAAGGGGGTTTGTGGTGTCCCGGTACCGTATTTCATACTGTACCTTGGTTAGGAGTCCCCAAATTCAGAGTTCCTAGGAACTCTGGGGGTCGGCTTCTCTAGTCATCCCCTAGTCACCCCTCATATAGTTAATATTCTGCTAAATTATATGTAAATGCTGTATATAATATGTATGCTTACCTGCATAGCGTCGCAGGACCCTAGTTCATGTGACTCGAGTTAGAACTCTATGGTAGGTAAAAGGACCTTTGGAGGTTCATGGGTCATGTGATTACCCATAATGCTTTGTAAAACTGATTGACAGATGGTCTGAACCAATCCTAAAACGGCCAGCCCCTGCCCATATAAGGGAGCTTCAGCCAATAGACGCTCTCTTGGGTTGCTGACACTTCATGAGGACAGACCTCCGCAACTTACAACGACTACTACTAGGCCACAGCCTGCCAGCCTCGGCCTGAAACGAAACAGTGAGTTCTTACAACTTCCCAGCTTATGCTAGCGAGACCTCTGGACCTAAACATACCCCTAAATCCAGCAGATCTATGCTTACAAAATCCTACTAATCTAAAGAATTTACAAAAGTCCCAACCATGCGTCAATTTCAGCTGCGCTGTACATACACTTTGTTATAAAGACTGTTCCTGTTATCCCATGTTACAGAAAATCTTCAGTAAAGTTTCCGAAAGTTTTCAGCAAAGCTCTGGTTGTGGACATTGCATTTATTCTACATCTCCCTATCGCTTTTGGGAAGGGTGGCGATAGGCCAAGCATCACAGTATTAACCCTCACCCTGGCGTCACGATTGACAAGAGTTAATTATACCTGTGATATACCTTACAGCAACACCCCAACTGGCATACACTTCCCCCCAAGGCACCACACAATACTGATCACGCCCTCCCCCATTTACAATGCTGACTCCCCTTCCCTTCCATCCCCCCAAAACACTGCTGCCATCCCCCCTAATACACTGCTGATCCCCCCTCCCCCCTAATACACTGCTGATTCCCTCTCTTATCCCCCCTAATACAATGCTGTTCACCCCCTCCCCCTAATACAATGCTGATCCCCCCCCCCCCCGGGCCCCTCTAATACACTGCTGTATCCCACTCCTGTCCCCCTCCACTTAATACAATGCTGTCCCCCCCCCCCCCCCCCCCAGGGCCAGATTAAGGCTGCCTGGAAGACGGAGCACTTCATTATGATGTTCCCCCACATTAGGTGCATGATAATTCCCCCACATTAGGTGCAGTATAAGTCCCCGCACATTAGGTTGGCAGTACAGTTCCCTCACATTAGGTGTGCAGTACAGTTCCCCCACATTAGGTGTGCAGTACAGTTCCCCCACATGAGGTGCAGTACAGTTCCCCCACATTAGGTGCAGCATAGTCCCCCACATTAGGCTGGCAGTATAGTTCCCCACATTAGGTTGGAAGTTTAGTTCCCCACATTTGGTCTGCAGTATAGTCCCCCACATTAGGTATGCAGTATAGTTCCCCACTTTAGGTGCAGTGTAGCTCCCCCACATTAGGTGCAGTATAGTCCCCCACATTAGGCTGGCAGTATAGTTCCCCACATTAGGTTGGCATTATAGTTCCCCACATTAGGTTGGCAGTAAAGTCCCCCAAATAAGGTTGGCAGTATAGTCCCCCACATTAGGTTGGCAGTATAGTCCCCCACATTACGTACAGTATAGTTCCCCACATTAGGTGCAGTATAGTCCCCCACATTAGGTGCAGTATAGTTCCCCCACATTACGTGCAGGATAGCTCCCCCACATTAGGTGCAGGATAGTTCCCCCACATTAGGTGCAGTATAGTTCCATCACATTAGGTGCAGTATAGTTCCCCCACATTTGGTGCAGTATAGTTTCCCCACATTAGGTGCAGTATAGTTACCCACATTTGGTGCAGTATAGTCCCCCCACACATTAGGTGCAGTATAGTTACCCACATTAGGTTGGCAGTATAGTCCCCAACATTAGGTGCAGTATAGTTCCCCACCGGGAAATTTCCTGGTATTTCGGTAGGTCAGCCTGGCCCTGCCAATGCCTAGTCATTTTTCTGAATACGGTCTCTATAGTATGGTCCCTATCTGGCGGTGACTTATGGCAAAAGGAGGGGGGTGGGGGCCGACTTTTTCACAAAAAAGTAGCAGCGATAAATTCCTGACCACTGCTACGCATAAACCAATTTGACTGTGTTCAGTGACTTCTTGCAAATCGGCTGCAGCAAAAAGTCATTTTTACTGAAAAGTGAACTTTGTAGAAACATTGGGGAAGATTTATCAAAACCTATACAGAGGAAAAGTTGCCCAGTTGCCCATAGCAACCAATCAGATCGCTTCTTTCATTTTTCAGAGGCCTTGTTAAAAATGAAATAATCGATCTGATTGGCTGCTTTGGTCAACTGGGTAACTTTTCCTCTGGACAGGTTTTGATAAATCTACCCCATTAGCCCCCAAAAAGTTTCAAAATGGCGTTTAAAAAAAAAATATCAATTTGGCCGCACAAAATAGTTTTTTGGTTTACAGTTTGTGCTAAAACGAGTAAAGTCATTACAAAGTACAATTGGTAGTGCGAAAAACAAGCCCCATATGGGTAGATGGTAAATTGAAAGCATTATTATGAGTATTAGAAGGCCAGGAGGAAAAAACTGACTTGCAAAAATGAAAAACTATCCCTCTTAAACCCCTTTCTGCATATGGGCATAAATGTACATGGGGGCTGTGTATTTGTGTATATGGGGCTGCGTATGTGTGTGTATGGAGGGCTGTGTATGCGTGTGTATATGGGGCTGTGTATGTGTGTGTATGGAGGGCTGCATATGTGTGTGTATGGAGGGCTGCGTATGTGTGTGTATGGAGGGCTGTGTATGTGTGTATATGGGGCTGTGTATGTGTGTGTATGGAGGGCTGCATATGTGTGTGTATGGAGGGCTGTGTATGTGTGTATATGGGGGCTGTGTATGTGTTTGTGTGTATGGAGGGCTGCGTATGTGTGTGTATGGAGGGCTGCATGTGTGTATATGGGGGCTGTGTATGTGTTTGTATGGAGGGCTGTGTATGGAGAGCTAAGTGTGTATATGGGGCTGTGTATGTGTGTGTATGGAGGGCTACATATGTGTGTGTATGGAGGGCAACATATGTGTGTGTATGGAGGGCTGCTATTGTGTGTGTATGGAGGGCTGCGTATGTGTGTGTATGGAGGGCTTCGTGTGTGTGTGTGTATGGAGGGCTTCGTATGTGTGTATGGAGTGCTGTGTATGTGTGTGTATGGAGGGCTGCGTATGTGTGTATAGAGGGCTGCGTATGTGTGTGTATGGAGGGCTTCGTATGTGTGTGTATGGAGGGCTTCGTATGTGTGTGTATGGAGGGCTGTGTATGTGTGTGTATGGAGGGCTTCGTATGTGTGTGTATGGAGGGCTTCGTATGTGTGTGCATGAAGGGCTGCGTATGTGTGTATGGAGGGCTGCGTATGTGTGTGGGGTGTCCCGGTACAGGACCTTGTCCTGTCCCTTGTGTTAAGTCCCCTCAGCTAGAGTCCCTCCATCTCCACAGGGCTCTTCTGCAGGGCTCATATCATTGTATTTACATGTATATTATTTAATGTATAGGTAAAATAAATGTATAGTACCCTCCCTGGTCATGTGATCTACATTTGTGAATGTACAGGTATTTAAGGACCGTCCTGGGTCATGTGTCATACCCAGAGTTCACTGGATTCAGGACCTACAGGTTTGCTGGCCAATGAGCTTAATCCAGCCCCCTATTATATAAAGGGCTGTAGTCTGTAAATTCACTCTCTTAGTTCCGGACTATCAAGCAAGCACAATCAGCATATCTTCAATCTCATCTCAAACTAGGCCAAAGCCTAAAGAACCAGCAGCCACTAAAACCGTGAGTTATAAATGTCAACCTACAAATCCTGTGTGACTACTATCCCTACTCAAATCTTATCATTAGTAGCACAGTGGCCTGCTTAAAGCTCATTACTACCAGTCCCAGCAAAGCTTGTGAGGAACCTGCATTCCGGTTGCCTCAGGAGAAGCTGTTTAATTGTAAAGACTGTTGCATACAAGTTCAAGTAAAAGTTTCCAGTTATCTCATAAATCTGCTGTGGACATTCCAGTTATTCTCCCTGACGTTTGTGGGCCGGTTGGCGGCAGGACCTATAGCACTAAGCAAACTACACCCTGGCGTCACGACAAGTAAGGGTGAACACCGCCAAACCCTTCATTCACCATTGTAACACCCCTACACCATATGTGTATATGGAGGGCTGTATATGTGTGTGTATGGAGGGCTGCGTATGTTTGTGTATGGAGGGCTGCGTATGTGTGTGTATGGAGGGCTGTGTATGTGTGTGTATAGAGGGCTGTCTATGTGTGTGTATGGAGGGCTGTGTATGTGTGTGTATAGAGGGCTGTCTATGTGTGTGTATGGAGGACTGCGTATGTGTGTGTATGGAGGTCTGCGTATGTGTGTGTATGGAGGGCGGAATGTGTGTGTGTATGGAGGGCTGCGTATGGGTGTGTATGGAGGGCTGAGTATTTGTATGTGTATGGAGGGCTGCATATGTGTGTGTATGGAGGGCTACGTATGTGTGTGTATGGAGGGCTGTGTATGTGTGTGTATGGAGGGCTGCGTATGTGTGTGTATGGAGGGCTGCGTATGTGTTTGTATGGAGGGCTGCGTATGGAATCAGTGTATGTGTGTATATGGGACTGTGTATGTATTTCCTTAGGGACACAGGGAGATTTATCAGTCAGCCTGAAACCCTAATTGTCTGTTTTTTCCCACACCAACCAATCACAGGTCAACTTTCAAACTTGTATGAGCTCTTGTAAAGTGAAAGCTGAGTTGTGATTGGTTGCTATGGGAAAAAACAGACAATTTTGATTCCAGGCTTATTGATAAATCAGGGCCACAGGGTGTAAATGTACACCCTGTGCCTGCTCCTGAACTATGGAGTGTACTCAGGAGCTGAGCCCGCTTCATAGCCAGTTAATAAAAGTTAATATATGTGAATAAGCCCCTTACCTAATAAGTTTCAATCACCCCATTTTTTAATTAAAACAATGTAAACAAAAATAAACACATGTCATATCAGCGCTTACATAAATGTCCAAACTATTAATATATAACGTTAAAGGAGAACTGCAGTGGAATATAACTTATCCCCCATGCGAAGGAAAGAATTGCGCATTTTTGGTCACTTCATATACCAGAAAAAAAAATTCAGAAAGTTCCTCAAAAACAAAATTGGTACCAATAAAAACTACAGACAGCACAATAAATTAGCCTCTATACATCACTGTACATGGAAAAATATTTTTTTTTGTAAAAAAAAAAAAAAAAAAAAGTTGTAAAATAGTAAAATAAAACAAAATTTTTATAAACTGGGTATCCTTTTAATTGTATGGACCCACAGGATAAAGATAATGTGTCATTGTTATCAGAAAGTGAACTGCAAAGAAACAGAAGCCTTTAAAATTACAAAATAATTTTTTTTTTAATTACGCCCACAAATATATTTTTTTGTTTCACCATTTGTTGGTGAAATGTTTGATGATATTACAAAGTACAATTGGTGGCGCAAAATATAATCCCTCATATGGGTCTGTAGGTAGAAAATTGAAAGTGTTAGGATTTTTAGAAGGTCAGGAGGAAAAAACAAAAGTGCAAAAATAAAATGCTGTCTGGCAATACTGGGAGTAGTTGTTTTGCAACAGCTGGAGGCTCCGTTTTGGAAACCGTGGAGTACCAGACGTTTTTCATTTTTATTGGGGAGGGGGGCTGTGAAGGGGTATGTGTATATGTAGTGTTTTTTACTTTTTTATTTTATTTTTTGTGGTAGTGTAGTGTAGTGTTTTTAGGGTACAGTCGCACGGGCGGGGGTTCACAGTAGTTTCTCGCTGGAAGTTTGAGCTGTTGCAGAAAATTTGCCGCAGCTCAAACTTGCAGCCCGATACTTACTGTAAGCCTCCGCCCATGTGAGTGTACCCTGTACATTCACATTGGGGGGGACATCCAGCTGTTGCAAAACTACAACTCCCAGCATGCGCTGACAGACTGTACATGCTGAGAGTTTTAGTTTTGCAACAGCTGTAGGCACACTGGTTATGTATCACTGAGTTTGTGACCTTACTCAGTGTTTCAAAACCAGTGTGCCTCCAGCTGTTGCAAAACTACAACTCGCAGCATGTACGGTGCATGGTGTAAGGTGACTGCTGGGAGTTGTAGTTTGCAACAGCTGGAGGCACACCGGTCGTGAAACACTGAGTTAGGTAAAAAAAAACTCTGAGTTTCACAACCAGTGTGCCTTCAGCTGTTGCAAAACTACAACTCTCAGCAGTCACCGACAGCCAACGGGCATACTGGGAGTTGTAGTTATGCAACCAGCAGATGAACCACTACAACTCCCAGGATGCACTTTAGCTGTTTGTGCAAGCTGGCAGTTGAAGTTATACAACAGCTGAAGGTACACTTTTCCATAAAAAAAATGTGCCTCCAGCTGTTGCAAAACCATAAGTCCCAGCATGCCCATAAGGGAATGCTGGGAGTTGTGGTGGTCTGCAGTGGCGTGCCCAGCATTCAAATTTAGGGGGGGCACATGGGGGGCCAGTGACAAAAGTGGGGGGGCAATTTTAAAACGTGCGTATGTGTATATATATATATGTATATATGTATATATACACACACACACACACACACACACACACACACACACACACACATATATATATATATATATATATATATATATATATATATAAACACACAATGATTTTTCTTCCGTTTTTGCCATAGATTTTTGGGTAAATGACTGATGTCATTATAAAGTAGAATTGGTGGCGCAAAAAATAAGCCATCATATGGACTTTTAGGTGCAAAATTGAAAGGGTTATGATTTTTAAAAGGTAAGGAGGAAAAAACTAAAGTACAAAAACGGAAAAAAGGTTGGACCTTAAGGCGTTAAAACTTTTGGACACTACCATCAACTTTGATAGGGGCATCTAAAGTGTTAATGTCGGACATCAGCCTGATTGGTGATGTCTGGCATTAGTCGAGGGTTCTAGCTAATGATTTATACAACACAGTGGGAGCAGGCATTGGACGTACACATACGCCTTGTGTCCTTAGGGCTCATTTACACGGACGGATCCCCAGCATATTTTACGCTGCGGATCCCCCGACAATGCACACATCGCGGCTGCTCTCGGCCTAGTTCAGAGAGCAGGAGGAGCGGCCATGATGTGCGCGAGTATACACATGAAAGTGTGTCTGCTCGTAGCGGAGGATTGCCATTATGAGCAGGCACAGATAGAGGCAGCACTGTAGGGTCCATTGTCGGCGGATCCGCAGCGTAAAATACACTGTGGATCCACCCCTGAATGAGCCCTTAGGATACGCTCACACGTACAGGATCTGCTGTATATTTTCTGCAGCTGATGTTGCTACCTATTGAAGCTAATGGGTTGCAAAATCAGCTGCACAAAATATGCAGCAAAAATATGCAGCTGATCCTGTACATGTGAATGTACCCTTGTGGGGTTAATGAGGGGTTAATGTGTTCACATGTTGTCCTTCCAGAGGGGTCACTTTCCCTCCTCCAGTGTCCACAGGTTACCAACAGGTCACATTACCAGAATAATTTATGGAAAAATCGCGGCAAAAATTGCGCTGTTTTACCGCGAGTTACAAAAAATTGTTGTGATAATGTGGCCTGTTGGTGACCTGTGGACACTGGAGGAGGGAAAGTGACCCCTCTGGACTGCTACTATATGAAAGGTTCTCTCTCTACTCAGTACCCCTGGTACTGGTTCTCTGTCTTTTCAGTACCCCTGGTACTAGGTCCAATTTGGCTTAAGGCTTGTACTGGCCAGGAGAGCGTCTTGTCAGGTGTGGAAAAAATACATGCACACAAGGTACCCTCTAAGTACGCTCTGTTTTACTATTTGCCAACGTTCATATATATATATACCATGTTGCTTAATAGTTACAAGTCAGCAGAACACAAGAACAGGATGTACGTGCACAACAGTTAGTAATCAGCAGTTGAGAAAACGAGAAGTACGGTACGGGCCTTGCGGTTACAAAAGGCAGAATTAAGATATATCATACAGTATTACAGAATTAAGATATACATCATACAAGATTACAGAATTAAGATACACATCATACAAGATTACAGATCTGTATTATTCTATCAAGACCCTTGTATCCTTCAATCCCCTCTTAAAACCAGTTGTCACTCTAGACAACTTGGTTTTTCTTGTTTTCCATTTTCTTTTGAAAAGTCTTTATGTAGGCAGTATAGCCTTCTGCTGAGTGACGGTGAAGTAGAGGGACTTGGGTGTCTGATGAGGTGGAGAGGAGGATTTTAGTATCTGCAGCAGGTCTTGGCTTGCAGCGTTTCATACATAAGAAAATAAGTTTTATTGACACATATACTATGAGGGTAATGACAGTAATGTGTATTATGAGCTGCAGAATGCCCCCTATCCATCCTCCTATGCCAGGTAGCGGGATTCAATATTGAAAAGGTATCCCCCACCACTTATCCTTGTTGATTTCATTGTCTTTGGCATATTTGTCCCTCAATTTTGGTATGTTCTCAAGCTGGTGGTGCATCTGAATTGTTCCTGAAGTGTCTATGTAATGGCAACAAGTAGGACCTATGCAATAAGTCTTTAGGCATTTTTTAAGTAACACCAGGAAGGTATCTGTCCTAATCTACCGCAGTAGCCCACATCTGGGTTATTCCATGTTGGTTCAGTAAGTTGGTATTCTAACGTGTCATTGCATGGTTGGTGTCCTGTTATATTATAGCAATCTACATCTTGAGTAGCCTGAGTAAAGAGGGTGTTATTTGGCCACCTTGGGTCATGTAAGTACCTTTCTATCTGGCTGGGTTTAAGAAGATCAGCACTTGCGGATGTCCCGTTAAAACTAACTTTTATTCCTTCTGTGGGGATCGCTCCTAGGTCTAGTATATGTGTGACCACTCGAGTTACCCAGGAACCCCCTTTGAAGACCAACATTTGGTGTGGTCCTGGGCTACTTATGTTTCCCTGCCACCATGGCTGCCCCACCCATCCTACTATAGGAATACCCACTGAGGTGTTTCAGTTCTTTGCATATGGTGTCTCGTTGTCAGCAAGCATGTCAAAACAGTCTCCCTGAAATAATAATACATATGAGGGCACAGGGATAGCAAAGTAGGGCATGCTTTGGGCAGACACAGGGGCATGGGTGCATATCCAACAATCCTTCGCAGTGAGGTTTTGTGCTAACATTATATGGTGCTTCAGGAACTTATCGTTTGGGTGTCTCTCTAATTCATTCTGCAGAGTCACCGTGGGGTGAATCAAAGTCAATAAAGTCATTAATGCAAACATCATGAGACTTAGTTTCTTCAACCATCTGCCAGAACAAGGCCAGGGCATCAGCGGGTACATCTTTCAGTAGGCTTTCAAGGTCAGGGCTGTCTGCCCCCGTTATTACCTCCTTTGGGTGATGTTGGACGAGTTTGATCCGAGAGGCGTGGATCCAAGAAGGGCTGTCTTCCGTGAGAACCGCCATCCTCGGCAACAACTGTGGTTGGGGGTCCAAAGGTGAAGTCTCCGGGCTTCTTTCCTTTCGACAGAGTTTTAACCAGGACAGTGTCGCCTTCCTGGAACTGGTGTGTTGGTTCCTGTGGGAGAGAAGGAGAATTACAGACAACTTTTTGTTCTACTTTATCAAGGGTTTGGATGAGGTCTGTGACATATTGTTCCCTTATCTGGTCGAGGTCCCCTTCTTCTGTTATCAGTGGTCGTTAGGCCCATGGAGTCGGGAAAGGCCTATCCATGAGAATCTCAAAAGGGGAGAGTTGTAAAGTCTTATGGGGGGTCATTCTAATTTCTGAGATTATGATGGGAAGGACTTGTTTCCACTTCTCAAAGGTGCTCCCTGTGGCCTACTCCGTGGAAATGAGCAATAAAACTGGGGCACTGTGTTGGGGTATGCATGGTGTCCCCTCTTTGCAGATCAATCCTGTTATAGGATTTTTCTGCAATACCAGATAACACCAATCATAGTCCTCTTGTTTGGGAACAGAGGACTGAAGAGAGAGAAGAAGTTGTGTGTCTACGAGTGAAGGAGGTGTAAGAACTGGTAACATCAGTGAGACAGGTTGTTGTGTAGCAGCCAGTTTGGCGGTGTGGTCTGCTAGAGCATTGTCCTTTGAAATGTGATCAGTCCCATGTGTGTGTGTCCTGCAGTGAATGATGACTAATTGTGATGGTAGGGTAAGTGCATGTAAACGGTGACAGGTTTCTTAGCAAAAAGTGTACAGGCTCTTGTGTGGGCGATGAGTTCTGCAGCTTGTGCGGACTTATAGGGGATGGACTGGGCCTTGAGGACAATGTCAGGTAATTGGACAATAGCATAACTATCATGGTAAACATTGTCATTGGGGCGGGTGCATGACCCATCTACAAAGACTTCTGGAGCATCAGGTATGGGCACTGAAGAGAGGTCGGGCCTGGGTGAGGCGTCAGTGTTGATGACTTGCAAGCAGTCATGTATGTCCGGCATTTTCAGGCCAACTAGTGCGCAGGGCCAGATGTAGGGGAGGCATACACCATTTTCAAGTATGGATTACTGAGGAGAATTACCTCATATCCAGAGAGCCGTTGTGTTTACATGTGTTGTGTATGTAGGCCTTTAAGGAGAGAGATAACATCATGAGAAGTGTACAAGGTAGTGTCATGTCCTAAAGTGAGGATGGTAGCTTGTTCAACAATCATAGCACAGGCAGCAAGAGCTCGCAGACATGCCGGCATCCCCTGTACGGAGACGGGCATCACCTTTGAGAAAAAAGCACAAGGACGCAGTTTGCCTCCGTGAACTTGTGTCAGCACACCCGCCATGGTTTTACAATTGTCTCGTGCATACATGTGGAAAGGCAAATTGTAATCTGGGAGACCTAGCCCTGGACTTGTCATTAAAAGCTTTGTACATTTATGAGGACCATTTGATGAGATCTGGTTTGCCTGATAGGGTAGCATCTCTATGAGCAGTCGGGAATCCACTGTCTGCAGTAGTTTATCATACCCAAGAAAGATTGCATTTCCATCTGGGCGTGCGGGGTGACCAGGCCCGCTACAGACTGGACTCTAGACGTACTCAGCTCCCTTTTCCCTTTTGGCAGAACAAAATCCAGATATTCAACCTGTTCACAACACCATCCTCAAGGCAGGCCTCCTCAGAGAAACTACACATTAACAAATCATTAACATATTGGAGGAGAACAGAACCCTGGGGGGCGTGCCATGAGTTTATAAAGGCTTGGAGGACAATGCTGAACACAACAGGTGAATCAGCATACCCCTGGGACATTGTACACCAGGTTAACTGTAGTCCCTCAAAGAAAAAAGCAAAAAGGAGTCTGGTCTCTTCGTCCACTGGGATCGAGAAGAAAGCATTCTTCAGATCGAGGACAGAAAAATGAGTTGCCTGTGCTGGGATTGATGACAACAGTTGGGTGACATCAGGAACTATAGGGGCAATAGGCACAATTAGTCTGTTGATGGCTCTCAGGTCTTGTACAAAACAGACAGTACCATTGGGTTTGGAGACAGTATGTTCTAAAACTCAAGTTTGTAGGAAATGTTTGATCATAGGGCGGATACCTTTGATTTTTTTCCTGTGACAAGGGGTACTGTTTTTGGTAGACCGGGAGGATGTCTGGTTTGAGTCTTGCCTTGTATGGTGTACAGTCAATATGTCCTACATCATGGTCTCCATGTGACCAGACAATGGGGTCTAACTCAGGTGGGACCTGGGTCGGGGACATAACAGGATAATGTTAGTACCCTGCAGGTGTGACTATGGGTGCGAGGTCAGACGTGACATGTAACCTGGACTGGGATGCAGTGATATGTAATTTGAGTTTACATATGAGGTCTCTTCTCAGGAGGTCTACAGGGCATTCAGGTATGATGCGAAAGGAAGGGATGGTTAAATGCTCACCCTCGGGGCTTTGTGTATACAGGTGCTATGAACATACTCAATTTCAAACAGTAGACATATATATATAGGCATATATATATATATATGCACATACATATATATCCCCTGAAAAACAAAATTACACCAGATCCGAAGAAGAAGCTGTCATGCTCCCTGTAAACCCCACCTTACTCCTCCCAAACCTCTGTGTCACCAGTCACCGCCCCTTTGAGTCTGGCTTCTTGTCTTTCCCCAGTTCTGGTCAGTCACCATGAAACCTCTAGTATCACATGTGTTACTGACTGTTACTTTACATCAAGAGACATACAAGAAACATGTAACATGTAACAATACCGACATTTACAAATACTTAACGTACAACACACAGGGCCCACATTCTCAACAAAGATATAAAAATAAAAGTGTACACAGCTCTCTCAAAAATTTGAAAAATAATTATCTCAAATGCGCATTGTTTATAATCCTGTAAACCAAGATTTTAAATGCCTAAAGTAATGATTATCAATTAAATAGTGATCACTTTTTTTATTTATTTTATCTTCTTGGCCAAATTTCTTCTCTTATTACTCCTGTAATATAATCAGACAATTAATCGCATTTCCTGATACATTTCATTTTTTTTCATCAACCCTGTGTTACTGTGAAGGCAAGAAATTAATGAAATATCATCAAATAGTTCAATTTAATACCACGTGAATATATTTTTCTTTTAACACCATTTTCATTACAACACAAACAGCTTCAGAGGGAAAACATTCACTGGTCATTTTCTATACACTCCTGATTCTATACACCTCACACAAATACAACATACTTTATATCATAAGAACCATCCTATAAACGCCATCATATGACCACATACACAGGGCTTTCCTAGCGATTTAGCATATCACTCGATTCCATAGCACTGAACACTCATCTTCACTTCATTTATTCCAGCAGTGTCAGCTCTGCTCATCCTACATTCCTCACACTGCTTCACATGCTTTCTCCTTCACAAATCACCTGCTTGTCCACCAAAACGTTGAGTCTCTATTTCTGACAACAATCTCTAATCCTATCAAATAATTTACACAGCCCTGCATCATAACGCCAACATCCTGTGAACCTTTTCCAAAAATCAGTAACAGTTTCACCTAGTTTTTTTGTTTGCATGCCACAGCAATGGGCAGTGATGATTTTTGTTTGAAAACTTGGTTAAGTTCCTCTTCTAATTCTCTCCATATACGCTCTCTACCCTTCTCGAGATTACAAATGTAGTTGTTAGAGTGGGGGTCAGGTGGTATTTATCATTGGCCCCCTCCCTTGGGAATGGGCTGGAATCCTTCATGAATTCTGACCAACCAGCTATATCATCTACCCTCGGATTCACTAAGTCCCATCCTGTAGGGCTAACTCGGGCCACATAATCCTTACATGTTTCACCGGGAAGGGGAAGAGGATAGGACTTAGATGATTTGGAACCCATGTTCCGTAATTGGTGCAAAACCACAATCTCTGGATTTGGCTGTACTGAACTCTGAAGGTTCCGACAATTCCTCTCAACAGATTAGTGATTCTCTGATTTAATTGCACCAATCACTGAGCATGCATGGTATCTCTGAACAAACTGTCACTTGCTTTCACCACATCCCGGGTCAACAAGTTTCCTCTAGCCGGGAGGGTGGGGCGTCTTACAGATGTTTTGAGAACCAGCAGATTATTACTATTATTATTATTATAACAGTTATATGCACCTTACTCTATACATTAAAGCAATGTTAGTATACTCACGTGTCTTCTTAAGCGTAAGGGGAAAAAAAAGGAAGTTACAAGTAAAACACTAAACAGAACTAAACAGAAATACAAGAAGTTTTTTTGTAAGCGTTAAGCCAAATTGAAACAAGACAACCACCCTAGATTGTCAAATTACTCTTAGTTCCTCATTTCCCCTGTTCCCTGAACAGAAGTCAAATACTGTAATACTGTGTCCCAGACACAATATGAAAGTAACTGTTATACTTACTGGAATCGAGACGCGGCCAGTGCCCCCCGGATCGTCAATACCACACAAGGATATGGTTCTTACCGGTCCGGAGGATGACCCTCTCGATCCCGGACGAGCCCCCAGCTGAAAGGTTCTCTCTCTACTCAGTATCCCTGGTACTGGTTCTCTGTCTTTTCAGTACCCCTGGTACTAGGTCCAATTTGGCTTAAGGACATCCCTATTTATTTTAAATTGGGGGGGCCCAAGGGGGGGCACGGCCTGATCTAGGGGGGGGCCATGGCCCCCTCTGCCCCCCCCCACCTCGCGACGCCACTAGTGGTCTGCCTCCTGCTGTTGCATAACTACAGCTCCCAGCATGCCCTTTTTGCATGCTGGGAGCTGTTGCTAAGCAACAGCAGGAGGCTGTAACTCACCTCCTGCTGCTGCTCCATTGCAGGACTGTCCCTCGCCGCCGCCGTCGCTCCTGGGGCCCCGATCCCAACATGGACGCCGTGGATCGGGGTCCCCAGCACCCGGGGTGCACATCCCGCACCCGCTCACCTCCTCCGGAAGAGGGGCGGAGCGGGTGCGGGAGTGACACCCGCAGCAGGCGCCCTGATTGGTCGGCCGGTAATCCGGCCGACGAATCAGGGCGATCGTGAGGTGGCACCAGTGCCACCTCACCCCTGCAGGCTCTGGCTGTTCGGGGCCGTCAGAGACGGCCCCGATCAGCCAGTAATTCCGGGTCACTGGATACCCGATTGACCCGGAATCGCCGCAGATCGCTGGACTGAATTGTCCAGCGATCTGCGGCCATCGCCGACATGGGGGGGCATAATGACCCCCCTGGGCGATATGCCGGGATGCCTGCTGAATGATTTCAGCAGGCATCCGGCTCCGGTCCCCAACCGGCTAGCAGTGGGGACCGAAATTCCCACGGGCGTATGGATACGCCCTGCGGCCTTAAGGACTCGGAATGCAGGGCGTATCCATACGCCCTGCGTCCTTAAGAGGTTAATGACCAAGCCCATTTTCACCTTAAGGACCAGGCCAATTTTATTTTTGCGTTTTTGTTTTTTCCTCCTCGCCTTCTAAAATCCATACCTCTTTTATATTTCCATCTAAAGACCCATATAAGGGCTTGTTTTTTGCGGGACCAATTGTACTTTGTAATGAAACCTCTCATTTTACCATAAAATGTACTGCAAACCCCCCCAAAAAATTTTTAGGTAGGAAATTTAAATGAAAACCAAAATTTTGCACATTTTGGAGGGTTTGGTTTTCACACTGTACACTTTGCGGTAAAAATGACATGTGTTCTTTATTCTGTGGGTCAATACGATTAAAATTATACCCATGGCTAGATACTTTACTTTTATATTTTTGTACCGCTTAAAAAAAATCTAAAACTTTTTGTACAAAATCAGTAATCTAAAATCGCCCTATTTTGACCACCTATAACTTTTTCATTTTTCAGTATATAGGGCGGTATGAGGGCTCATTTTTTGCGCCATCATCTGTGCTTTATTTAGATACCACATTTGCATATATAAAATTTGTAGATAATTTTTTATTAATTTATTTTTTAATAAAATGTGACAAACAAGCAGCATTTTTGGACATTTTCTTATTTTTTACGTTTACGCCATTCACTGAACGGGATCATAAACAATATATTTTGATAGTTTGGACATTTACGCACGCGGCGATACCAAATATGTTTATTATAAAAAAAATTACGCTTTTTGGGGGTAAAATGGGAAAAACTGACAATTTTCATTTTTATTGGGGGAGGGGATTTTCCACTTTTTTTTTTAAAAACTTTTTATCTTTACATTTTTCAACTTTTTTTTTTTACACTTTTTATGTTCCCATAGGGGACTATCTATAGCAATCCTTTGATTGCTAATACTGTGCATTGCTATGTATAGGACATAGCACTGCTCAGTATTATCGGTGATCTTCTGCTCTGGTCTGCTCGATCGCAGACCAGAGCAGAAGACCCCGGGAGACAGCCGGAGCTAGGTAAGGGGACCTCCGGCTGTCATGCTGGATGATCGGATCGCCGCGGCAGCGCTGCGGGTGATCCGATCATTTAATCAAAGTGCCGCAATGCTGCAGATGCCCTGATCTGTATTGATCACGGCATCGGAGGCATTAATGGCGGACATCCGCGCGTTCGGAACCAGCCGTGTATGACACGAGCACCCTTCCGGTGCTCGCGGTCATACACAAGACGTAAATGTACGTCCTGGTGCGGGAAATCCCGCCAAACCAGGACGTACATTTACGTCCGTGGTCATTAAGGGGTTAATGAAAAATTGTCAAACAACTGAGGGGTGTAGTTTCCAAAATTGGGTCACATGTGGGTATTTATTTTTTTGCATTTATGTCAGAACCGCTGTAAAATCACCAATTTAGGCCTCAAATGTACATGGTGCGCTCTCACTCCTGAACCTTGTTGTGCTCCCGCAGAGCATTTTACGCCCACATATGGGGTATTTCCATACTCAGGAGAAATTGTACATTTTGGAGGGTTTGGTTTTCACACTGTACACTTTGCGGTAAAAATGACATGTGTTCTTTATTCTGTGGGTCAATACGATTAAAATTATACCCATGGCTAGATACTTTACTTTTATATTTTTGTACCGCTTAAAAAAAATCTAAAACTTTTTGTACAAAATCAGTAATCTAAAATCGCCCTATTTTGACCACCTATAACTTTTTCATTTTTCAGTATATAGGGCGGTATGAGGGCTCATTTTTTGCGCCATCATCTGTGCTTTATTTAGATACCACATTTGCATATATAAAACTTGTAGATAATTTTTTATTAATTTATTTTTTAATAAAATGTGACAAACAAGCAGCATTTTTGGACATTTTCTTATTTTTTACGTTTACGCCATTCACTGAACGGGATCATAAACAATATATTTTGATAGTTTGGACATTTACGCACGCGGCGATACCAAATATGTTTATTATAAAAAAAATTACGCTTTTTGGGGGTAAAATGGGAAAAACTGACAATTTTCATTTTTATTGGGGGAGGGGATTTTCCACTTTTTTTAAAAAAAACTTTTTATCTTTACATTTTTCAACTTTTTTTTTTTACACTTTTTATGTTCCCATAGGGGACTATCTATAGCAATCCTTTGATTGCTAATACTGTGCATTGCTATGTATAGGACATAGCACTGCTCAGTATTATCGGTGATCTTCTGCTCTGGTCTGCTCGATCGCAGACCAGAGCAGAAGACCCCGGGAGACAGCCGGAGCTAGGTAAGGGGACCTCCGGCTGTCATGCTGGATGATCGGATCGCCGCGGCAGCGCTGCGGGTGATCCGATCATTTAATCAAAGTGCAGCAATGCTGCAGATGCCCTGATCTGTATTGATCACGGCATCGGAGGCATTAATGGCGGACATCCGCGCGTTCGGAACCAGCCGTGTATGACACGAGCACCCTTCCGGTGCTCGCGGTCATACACAAGACGTAAATGTACGTCCTGGTGCGGGAAATCCCGCCAAACCAGGACGTACATTTACGTCCGTGGTCATTAAGGGGTTAATGAAAAATTGTCAAACAACTGAGGGGTATAGTTTCCAAAATTGGGTCACATGTGGGTATTTATTTTTTTGCATTTATGTCAGAACCGCTGTAAAATCACCAATTTAGGCCTCAAATGTACATGGTGCGCTCTCACTCCTGAACCTTGTTGTGCTCCCGCAGAGCATTTTACGCCCACATATGGGGTATTTCCATACTCAGGAGAAATTGTGTTACAAATTTTGGGGGTCTTTTTTTCCTTTTACCGCTTGTGAAAATAAAAAATTTCTCCCGAGTACGGAAATACCCCATATGTGGCCCTAAACTGTTTCCTTGAAATACAACAGGGCTCCGAAGTGAGAGAGCGCCAATCGCATTTGAGGACCAAATTAGGGATTGCATAGGGGTGGACATAAGGGTATTCTACGCCAGTGATTCCCAAACAGGGTGCCTCCAGCTGTTGCTAAACTCCCAGCATGCCTGGAGAGTCAGTGGCTGTCCAGAAATGCTGGGAGTTGTTGTTTTGCAACAGCTGGAGGCTCCATTTTGGAAACACTGCTGTACAATATGTGTCACGGTGCCGGCTGGCAGGTAGTGGATCCTCTGTGCCAGAGAGGGATTGGCGTGGACCGTGCTAGTGGACCGGTTCTAAGCCACTACTGGTTTTCACCAGAGCCCGCCGCAAAGCGGGATGGTCTTGCTGCGGCGGTAGTGACCAGGTCGTATCCACTAGCAACGGCTCACCTCTCTGGCTGCTGAAGATAGGCGCGGTACAAGGGAGTAGGCAGAAGCAAGGTCGGACGTAGCAGAAGGTCGGGGCAGGCAGCAAGGATCGTAGTCAGGGGCAACGGCAGAAGGTCTGGAAACACAGGCAAGGAACACACAAGGAACGCTTTCACTGGCACTAAGGCAACAAGATCCGGCAAGGGAGTGCAAGGGAAGTGAGGTAATATAGGGAAGTGCACAGGTGATTACCCTAATTGGAACCACTGCGCCAATCAGCGGCGCAGTGGCCCTTTAAATCGTAGAGACCCGGCGCGCGCGCGCCCTAGGGAGCGGGGCCGCGCGTGCCGGGACAGAACAGACGGGGAGCGAGTCAGGTAGGGGAGCCGGGGTGCGCATCGCGAGCGGGCGCTACCCGCATCGCGAATCGCATCCCGGCTGGCAGCGGGATCGCAGCGCCCCGGGTCAGAGGACGTGACCGGAGCGCTGCAGCGGAGAGAGTGAAGCGAGCGCTCCGGGGAGGAGCGGGGACCCGGAGCGCTCGGCGTAACAATATGTTTTTCATTTTTATTGTGGGGGACAGTGTAAAGGGGTGTATATGTAGTGTTTTACCCTTTCTTTTGTGTCAGTGTTTTCAGGGTACATTCGCACTGGCGTGTTACGATGAGTTTCCGGCTAGGAGTTTGGGCTGCGGCAAAAAATTTGCCGCAGCCCAAACTTGAAGAAGGAAACTTACTGTAAACCTGCCAGTGTAAATGTACCCTGTACATTCACATGGGGGGGGCAAACCTCCAGCTGTTTCAAAACTACAACTCTCAGCATGCACTGACTGACCGTGCATGCTGGGAGTTGTACTTTTGCAACAGCTGGAGGCACACTGGTTGGAAAACCTTCAGTTAGGTTCTGTTACCTAACTCAGTATTTTCCAACCAGTGTGCCTCCAGCTGTTGCAAAACTGCAACTCCCAGCATGTACTGATCACCGAAGGGCATGCTGGGTGATGTAGTTATGCAACAGCTGGAAGTACGCAACTACAACTCTCAGCGTGCCAAGACAGCTGTTTGCTGTTTGGGCATGCTGGGATTTGCAGTTTTGCAATATCTGGAGGGCTACAGTTTATAGACCACTGCACTGTGATCTCCAAACCGTGGACCTCCAGATGTTGCAAAACTACAAATCCCAGCATGCCCAGACAGCAAACAGCTGTTTGGGCATGCTAAGAGTTGTAGTTTTTCAAGATCTGGAGGGATACAGTTTAGCGACCACTGTAAAGTGGTCTCAGACTGTAGCCCTCCAGATGTTGCTAGGCAACTTACCAACTTCCGTAGGATCCAGGGAGCCATCCTCTTCTGCTGCACGACATCGCCGCCAGCCGATCACCATCGCTCCCAGCCTCCGGATGGGTAAATGGATCTTCTGCCCCCGGTCCTTTGTCGGTACCCCCGTTCTGCCCCGCCTATTGTGGGTGGTCAGAACGGGGAAAACGAAAGTTAACCCCCCCCGCCTCCGATCTGCTATTGGTGGTCGCGTCTAGACCACCAATAGCAGGGATAGGAGGGGTGGCACCCCTGCCACCTCACTCCTATCCCTTAAGGGGGATCGTGGGTGTCTTAGACAACCTCGATCCCCCTTATATTCCGAGTCGCCAGGGTCACCATAGACCCAAATGACCCGGAATTGGCGCAAATCGCAAGTGTGAATTCATTAGCGATTTGCGCCGATCACCAACATGGGGGGGGTCTGATGACCCCCCCTGGGCATTTGCGTAGGGTGCCTGCTGATCGATATCAGCAGGCACCCCGGTCCCGCCCGGTGCAAGGCGGGGACCGAAATTCCCACGGGCGTATGGATACGCCCTGGGTCCTTAAGGGATTAAACCTAATTTACATTTCAACCCATGATGGTGTCATGCTAAGCAGACCACATTATAAAAGTGCTGAACCCTGTGATGTAGAACTGGCGGACTATCTGATGTGTATACTGGACTATCTGATGTGTAAACTGGACTATCTGATGTGTATATTGGACTATCTGATGTGTATATTGGACTATCTGATGTGTATACTGGACTATCTGATGTGTATACTGGATTATCTGATGTGTATACTGGACTATCTGATGTGTATACTGGACTATCTGATGTGTATACTGGACTATCTGATGTGTATACTGGACTATCTGATGTGTGTTTTGGACTCTCTGATGTGTATACTGGACTATCTGATGTGTATACTGGACTATCTATGTGTATACTGGACTATCTGATGTGTATATTGGACTATCTGATGTGTATACTGGACTATCTGATGTGTATACTGGACTATCTGATGGGTATACTGGACTATCTGATGTGTGTTTTGGACTCTCTGATGTGTATACTGGACTATCTGATGTGTATACTGGACTATCTGATGTGTATACTGGACTATCTGATGTGTGTACTGGACTATCTGATGTGTATACTGGACTATCTGATGTGTATACTGGACTATCTGATGTGCATATTGGACTATCTGATGTGTATACTGAACTATGTGATGTGTATACTGGACTATCTGTTGTGTATACTGGACTATCTGATGTGTATACTGGACTATCTGATGTGTATACTGGACTATCTGATGTGTGTACTGGACTATCTGATGTGTATACTGGACTATCTGATGTGTATATTGGACTATCTGATGTGTATACTGGACTATCTGATGTGTATACTGGATTATCTGATGTGTATACTGGACTATCTGATGTGTATACTGGACTATCTGATGTGTATACTGGACTATCTGATGTGTATACTGGACTATCTGATGTGTGTTTTGGACTCTCTGATGTGTATACTGGACTATCTGATGTGTATACTGGACCATCTATGTGTATACTGGACTATCTGATGTGTATATTGGACTATCTGATGTGTATACTGGACTATCTGATGTGTATACTGGACTATCTGATGTGTATACTGGACTATCTGATGTGTGTTTTGGACTCTCTGATGTGTATACTGGACTATCTGATGTGTATACTGGACTATCTGATGTGTATACTGGACTATCTGATGTGTGTACTGGACTATCTGATGTGTATACTGGACTATCTGATGTGTATACTGGACTATCTGATGTGCATATTGGACTATCTGATGTGTATACTGAACTATGTGATGTGTATACTGGACTATCTGTTGTGTATACTGGACTATCTGATGTGTATACTGGACTATCTGATGTGTATACTGGACTATCTGATGTGCATATTGGACTATCCGATGTGTATACTGGACTATCTGATGTGTATATTGGACTATCTGATGTGTATACTGGACTATCTGATGTGTATACTGGACTATCTGATGTGTATACTGGACTATCTGATGTGTGTACTGGACTATCTGATGTGCATATTGGACTATCCGATGTGTATACTGGACTATCTGATGTGTATACTGGACTATCTGATGTGTATACTGGACTATCTGATGTGTATACTGGACTATCTGATGTGTGTACTGGACTATCGGATGTGTATACTGGAATATTTGATGTGTATACTGGACTATCTGATGTGCATATTGGACTATCTGATGTGTATACTGAACTATGTGATGTGTATACTGGACTATCTGTTGTGTATACTGGACTATCTGATGTGTATGCTGGACTATCTGATGTGTATACTGGACTATCTGATGTGCATATTGGACTATCCGATGTGTATACTGGACTATCTGATGTGTATACTGGACTATCTGATGTGTATACTGGACTATCTGATGTGTATACTGGACTATCTGATGTGTGTACTGGACTATCTGATGTGTATACTGGATTATCTGATGTGTATACTGGACTATCTGATGTGTATACTGGACTATCTGATGTGTATACTGGACTATCTGATGTGTATACTGGACTATCTGATGTGTGTTTTGGACTCTCTGATGTGTATACTGGACTATCTGATGTGTATACTGGACTATCTATGTGTATACTGGACTATCTGATGTGTATATTGGACTATCTGATGTGTATACTGGACTATCTGATGTGTATACTGGACTATCTGATGGGTATACTGGACTATCTGATGTGTGTTTTGGACTCTCTGATGTGTATACTGGACTATCTGATGTGTATACTGGACTATCTGATGTGTATACTGGACTATCTGATGTGTGTACTGGACTATCTGATGTGTATACTGGACTATCTGATGTGTATACTGGACTATCTGATGTGCATATTGGACTATCTGATGTGTATACTGAACTATGTGATGTGTATACTGGACTATCTGTTGTGTATACTGGACTATCTGATGTGTATACTGGACTATCTGATGTGTATACTGGACTATCTGATGTGTGTACTGGACTATCTGATGTGTATACTGGACTATCTGATGTGTATATTGGACTATCTGATGTGTATACTGGACTATCTGATGTGTATACTGGATTATCTGATGTGTATACTGGACTATCTGATGTGTATACTGGACTATCTGATGTGTATACTGGACTATCTGATGTGTATACTGGACTATCTGATGTGTGTTTTGGACTCTCTGATGTGTATACTGGACTATCTGATGTGTATACTGGACCATCTATGTGTATACTGGACTATCTGATGTGTATATTGGACTATCTGATGTGTATACTGGACTATCTGATGTGTATACTGGACTATCTGATGTGTATACTGGACTATCTGATGTGTGTTTTGGACTCTCTGATGTGTATACTGGACTATCTGATGTGTATACTGGACTATCTGATGTGTATACTGGACTATCTGATGTGTGTACTGGACTATCTGATGTGTATACTGGACTATCTGATGTGTATACTGGACTATCTGATGTGCATATTGGACTATCTGATGTGTATACTGAACTATGTGATGTGTATACTGGACTATCTGTTGTGTATACTGGACTATCTGATGTGTATACTGGACTATCTGATGTGTATACTGGACTATCTGATGTGCATATTGGACTATCCGATGTGTATACTGGACTATCTGATGTGTATATTGGACTATCTGATGTGTATACTGGACTATCTGATGTGTATACTGGACTATCTGATGTGTATACTGGACTATCTGATGTGTGTACTGGACTATCTGATGTGCATATTGGACTATCCGATGTGTATACTGGACTATCTGATGTGTATACTGGACTATCTGATGTGTATACTGGACTATCTGATGTGTATACTGGACTATCTGATGTGTGTACTGGACTATCGGATGTGTATACTGGAATATTTGATGTGTATACTGGACTATCTGATGTGCATATTGGACTATCTGATGTGTATACTGAACTATGTGATGTGTATACTGGACTATCTGTTGTGTATACTGGACTATCTGATGTGTATGCTGGACTATCTGATGTGTATACTGGACTATCTGATGTGCATATTGGACTATCCGATGTGTATACTGGACTATCTGATGTGTATACTGGACTATCTGATGTGTATACTGGACTATCTGATGTGTATACTGGACTATCTGATGTGTGTACTGGACTATCTGATGTGCATATTGGACTATCCGATGTGTATACTGGACTATCTGATGTGTATACTGGACTATCTGATGTGTATACTGGACTATCTGATGTGTATACTGGACTATCTGATGTGTGTACTGGACTATCTGATGTGTATACTGGACTATCTGATGTGTATACTGGACTATCGGATGTGTATACTGGAATATTTGATGTGTATACTGGACTATCTGATGTGCATATTGGACTATCTGATGTGTATACTGAACTATGTGATGTGTATACTGGACTATCTGTTGTGTATACTGGACTATCTGATGTGTATACTGGACTATCTGATGTGTATACTGGACTATCTGATGTGCATATTGGACTATCCGATGTGTATACTGGACTATCTGATGTGTATATTGGACTATCTGATGTGTATACTGGACTATCTGATGTGTATACTGGACTATCTGATGTGTATACTGGACTATCTGATGTGTGTACTGGACTATCTGATGTGCATATTGGACTATCCGATGTGTATACTGGACTATCTGATGTGTATACTGGACTATCTGATGTGTATACTGGACTATCTGATGTGTATACTGGACTATCTGATGTGTGTACTGGACTATCGGATGTGTATACTGGAATATTTGATGTGTATACTGGACTATCTGATGTGCATATTGGACTATCTGATGTGTATACTGAACTATGTGATGTGTATACTGGACTATCTGTTGTGTATACTGGACTATCTGATGTGTATGCTGGACTATCTGATGTGTATACTGGACTATCTGATGTGCATATTGGACTATCCGATGTGTATACTGGACTATCTGATGTGTATACTGGACTATCTGATGTGTATACTGGACTATCTGATGTGTATACTGGACTATTTGATGTGTATACTGGACTATCTGATGTGTGTACTGGACTATCTGATGTGCATATTGGACTATCCGATGTGTATACTGGACTATCTGATGTGTATACTGGACTATCTGATGTGTATACTGGACTATCTGATGTGTATACTGGACTATCTGATGTGTGTACTGGACTATGTGATGTGTATACTGGACTATTTGATGTGTATACTGGACTATCTGATGTGTAAACTGGACTATTTGATGTGTATACTGGACTATCTGATGTGTAAACTGGACTATCTGATGTGTATACTGGACTATCTGATGTGTATACTGGACTATCTGATGTGTATACTGGACTATCTGATGTGTATACTGGACTATCTGATGTGTATACTGGACTATCTGATGTGTATACTGGACTATCTGATGTGTATACTGGCTTTCTGACTCTGTCCCAATGGCAGGTGTTAAGAGAAGGATGAGACATGTTTTTTTATTTATATATTTATTAAGAATAATACACAGGATAAATGTCCGTCCTCGGCTCCCGGCTGTAGTCATAGGCCTCAGTCTTCACTACTCTACAGGATGGTTCTGTTCCGGGTCCGGTATCTTGGTCCTCAGGCTGACGTTAATGTCATTTCTGGAAATCTTTACTGACAAATGCTGTAAATCTGTATAGTGGGTCACATGGTATAAGGTGACGCCGCAGAATCCCAGGTATTCAGCCACCATGACGGGGACATACATAATCTCCTCGCAGTGTCCGGTGCACAGATCCGTATAGAAGGAGACCTGACCGACACTGAAGAGCAGCAGCACCACAGAAGTCACTAAGGTGGAGGCCAGCCTTATATGGCAAACAATCCGGCTGCTGTATGACCTTTTGTATAGGAATCCAGCTTGGCACACATTATATATGGCTCCACAAATAAATGCCATACCTGAGCTGATCCTGTGTATTGTAGGATTGTTCCCCATAGTAAATACGGCATTCAGGGCTGTTCCTATGCACATGATGCATCCTAAGGTAAACAAGATCTTCTGGTAAATCCTAAAATGCTTCGCAGATGGTTCAGAGCGCAGGAACATAAATCGGTGCTGCAGGTAGGTGACGGCAACTCCTATGATGGGTGCACCAAAGAACACAACCTTATATATTATCCACTCAGGATATCCTACAGCCGTGTCACTGATAAACGGCTGTCTGCTATGTCCTAGGGCGATGGTCAAGGTGACAAGAGTGCTGAGGCCCAAAAGGTTCCATGTGACCCAAAGGATAGGCAAGAACCCTAATCCCTGGATCTCCATGGCACAAAGAAACAACACAAATCGCTGAGATAAAGGAAAGATTCGCTAAGCAAATGCCGCTGTCTCTGTCCAACTCTCTCTGTGTAATCAGATTGTCAGGCGGGGTTTTCTATAGGCTCGGAACTCGATGATGTCACATCTGTGATGTCATTCTTTGGTTCATCTCGGTAACACCATCATGCTGCATACTGATTGGTCCTCAGTGTTGTAGATCTTTATGCAGACAATCCTGGCATCACATTTGCTGATATTTAGTGTTTCCACAGTCAAATAAAACTAGTAATGGCTGAATCCACATTTCAACAGGGTTTTCCAAAATCTCTTCCAACATGAATTCATCTGAATATAACCTTATGTATCTGTAATTCTGCCAATTCTCTTCTTTTACTACAAAGGTTAATGTTTTGTCAGATGTACAACATATAAAAAGGTTTTTAACATTTCTGTGACTGCTCAGTGGTTAAAAAACAAACACAAAACCATTGCAGATGGGGTTGTACTTGGATATATTTGTACATTTGTAGATGTCCATATTATATTTTATTGTTTTCTGTGTAAAGTCCAATACAAAGAAAATATGTAGAAAAAAATTCTGCACTTTTCTTTCTTAATTTTTTTTTTTTTAAAGCTCTTTTAAAAGAAACCAAGAATAAGTCCGTACAATGCTTTTCTAACATACATATTATTACAACAGTTCTTTGGGTCAGCTGATTGACAGCCCTTCTTTAGTTACACAATATACCTGTATCTTGGCCCCCATAGACATCACATGGTAACAGTACCTACTGCGTCCATCGGTTTCATGGCCGTCCTGTGGGGGCTACACACGACCACGTTCACCCCCTTTTCTTATGTTTATAATTAAAAGTTTGTTAAAAAAAAATTGTGGAAGGAAAACAAATTAAATTAAACTCAACCTGTCTCAGGTAGCCCCTCCCCCCTCCCCCGGTGACATATTTACCATAGAGCCGGTATTGGGGTCTTACACTATGGAATAACAGCACGTGCCTCATTGGTCTGTGTAGATTACTGAGGTCTGGTGCGCTCCTATATTTGCAAATAACTATAAAAATGTGCAGTTTAAACAAGGTAATAGGTAATTTCCCATTGGCCTCCTGAAATGCTGCTATGAAGGAAGGTTTGGGTTACACCTGGAATCAATTACCTCCAAACTGAGATGAGGAAATGTAAATGGAGACGTGAATGGCCCTGTTTATTATGTTTATTTATACTGTAAAATATATTGTAATCTGCGCTGCATTTAGGATCAACATAATATATCAAAACTCAAGAGTCTCAAAGAAAAGGGATAAAAAGACCAGGGAACAGGGGCGTAGGAACCCTCACAATTCTGGGGGATAACATTTTAATTGGTTGTTTTGCAAGGGCGGAGCCACAAAGGACCAGAGGGGGTGGAACCATTCAATGTTGGGTGACGCTACAAAATTGAGCTTCAGGCTCCTCAGCACAGGTACCTTCAGGGAGCAGTGAATTCAGTAGACCGGGACCTGTCAGGACTGTGGGAGGTCAGGATCTGTCAGGACTGTGGGAGGTCAGGATCTGTCAGGACTGTCTGAGGTCAGGATCTGTCAGGACTGTCTGAGGTCATGATCTGTCAGGACTGTGGGAGGTCAGGATCTGTCAGGACTGTGGGTGGTCAGGATCTGTCAGGACTGTCTGAGGTCAGGTTCTGTCAGGCCTGTGGGAGGTCAGGATCTGTCAGGACTGTGGGAGGTCAGGATCTGTCAGGACTGTCGGAGGTCAGGATCTGTCAGGACTGTGGGGAGTCAGGATCTGTCAGGACTGTGGGAGGTCAGGATCTGTCAGGACTGTGGGAGGTCAGGATCTGTCAGGACTGTGGGAGGTCAGGATCTGTCAGGACTGTGGGAGGTCAGGGTCTGTCAGGACTGTGGGAGGTCAGGATCTGTCAGGACTGTGGGAGGTCAGGATCTGTCAGGACTTTGGGAGGTCAGGATCTGTCAGGACTGTGGGAGGTCAGGATCTGTCAGGACTGTGGGAGGTCAGGATCTGTCAGGACTGTGGGAGGTCAGGATCTGTCAGGACTGTGGGAGGTCAGGATCTGTCAGGACTGTGGGGGGTCAGGATCTGTCAGGACTGTGGGAGATCAGGATCTGTCAGGACTGTGGGAGGTCAGGATCTGTCAGGACTGTGGGAGGTCAGGATCTGTCAGGACTGTGGGAGGTCAGGGTCTGTCAGGACTGTGGGAGGTCAGGATCTGTCAGGACTGTGGGAGGTCTGGATCTGTCAGGACTTTGGGAGGTCAGGATCTGTCAGGACTGTGGGAGGTCAGGATCTGTCAGGACTGTGGGAGGTCAGGATCTGTCAGGACTGTGGGAGGTCAGGATCTGTCAGGACTGTGGGAGGTCAGGATCTGTCATGACTGTGGGAGGTCAGGATCTGTCAGGACTTTGGGAGGTCAGGATCTGTCAGGACTGTGGGAGGTCAGGATCTGTCAGGACTGTGGGAGGTAGGCTGTGTGTGCGGTCAGGGCGGGGAGTTCTCTACAGCCTGTGTAGACACAAAAACACCTTAACGTCACATGGTGTACATGTATGCCCTGATCGCAGTACTAGTGTATGAAGTGCACTTACTTGCTGAGCGCGCTTCATTCCTGGTAAGTATTGACTGCAATTATCAGCAATCACGCCCCTCCCCTAATAAAAGTGTAAATCACCCCCTTTACCCAAAGTGATGTGGTGTCACTGCGTGTGGAAATGTCCAAACTATTAAAATATAATGTTAATGAAACCGCATGGACAGTGGTGAAAACATAAAAAAAAAAAAAAAGTCCAGAATTTCAAATTTTTGATCACTTCAAAAAAAAATTTTATGAAAAGGATAAAAAAGTTCCATCAAAACAGAACTGGTACCGACAAAAACTACAGATTATGGCACAAAATATGAGCCCCCATACTGCCCTATATAGGGAAAAAAGGGTTATAGGGACAGAAAAGGACAATTTAAGCATTCAAATTTTCACCCAATTTTCACTTTAATTTTATAAAAGTAGTAAGATAAAACAAAACCTATATAAATTGGGTATCATTGTATTGACCTACAGAATAAAGATAGTATTGTCTGTGGTAGAAGGGCTGACGTACGTTACATTTATGAAATGGCGCACAGCATATGATCAATTTGTCTGAGCCATACACAGCGAGGAGAAATGATCTCAGCACAGACAATTTTACACTGAAAGAAAAAGTGTCTGTGTTCTGTGCTGTGTGTGGCTGCATGCTGACCCTCTGCTGACCCTCTGCTGACCCCCTGCTGATCCTCTGCTGACCCTCTGCTGACCCCCTGCTGACCCTCTGCTGACCCTCTGCTGACCCCCTGCTGACCCTCTGCTGACCCCCTGCTGATCCTCTGCTGACCCTCTGCTGACCCTCTGCTGACCCTCTGCTGACCCTCTGCTGACCCCCTGCTGACCCTCTACTGACCCCCTGCTGACCCTCTGCTGACCCTCTGCTGACCCCCTGCTGACCCTCTGCTGACCCCCTAGAACTTCTTTATTTTTCCATATACACGGCTGTATGAGGGCTAATTTTTTGTGCCATGATCTGTAGTTTTAACATGTTTTATATTTTATTTATTTATATTTTTACTTCTGTGAAATGTGAAAAGAGGGTAAATTATTTTTTAGGGAAGGGGCCTATTCACATTCATTTAAACTCAGGGTGTGCTGGGAGTTGTAGTTGTGTACCATATAGAGAGACACATTAGAGCTGCAAGCCACAACCTTTGACTCTCCAAATGTTGCAAAACTACAACTCCAAACATGTCCTAACAGTCAGGGCATGCTGGTAGTTGTAGTTTTGTACCCTACAGAGAGACCTGTTAAGGCAGTGTGTCCTTATGGGTTCTGGGGACTATGTTTAGGAGAAGGATCTGGCATCTATGTTTGGGGGAAGAGTGTGGTCTGGGGTCTGTACCCAGCCAAGCTGTCATGAGAGGGCAGCATGTTATATGTGTATGGTGGCTGGGGGGGGTGAGCTGCAGATGGGGAGCAGAGCTCTGTGACGGTACCTTCAGCTTCCCTGTGGCGGCGGCTCTTTGTACACACTCCTGGCCGATGGCTCGGGGGAGGAGAAGCCCTGTCTTGCTCCAGTGGGCTCAGGCCGCCCCTCTGCTCTATGGGAATGCAGAGGCCAGCCTGGCTGCTTGTTATTCGGCTGCTGTGCCTGATTAACAAGTGTCCTGACCTGCTGTGCGGGACCATAGCGCTTAGCGACACCCTCTGTATATTCCTGCCAATGCCCAGGGCCGGACTGGGTGTGAAAACCAGCCCTGGAAACAATTACATACCAGCCCCATAGTGCTGCGTCATTATACCAGCACGTCGTCATTTTCTTCTTCATAAAAGGTAAACCAGGGGTAGACATCCTGCTGCCACTCCAGATGTTGTGGACTACACCTCCCATGATGCTTTGCAAGCCTTATTGGAGATGTAGTCCAAAACATCTGGAGAGTCGAAGGTTATCTACCCCTGCTCTAAACCAAAAATATATCATATTGCAATATATAATACCATCACCCTAGTCTTTCTCCCTCAACCTTTTTACATTTCCTTCCCCACAAATATATAATATTAAAATATATAATCACCACAGCCCAAGTTGCCTAAATTTAGACCCCTACATAATATAATCTAAGAATGCCTCATATCAAATTGCCATGTTAGATCTTTCCCGTCCTCCACTGTTTCCTGAGCTCTAAGCAGTGGCGTTGCTAGGGTTGGTGTCACCCGGTGCGGTAGAAAATGGTGTCACCCCCATACCTCCCCCCTCCCCCCCAGTAAGTTTTTAGCCTGTTGTGACAGACACCACTGTTGTAGCGCATTGTGAGAAATTCCAGTATAATAATCAGATATACCAGTTGCCACAGAATAGGAAAGTGTTAAAGAAGTTTTCACCATTGAAATATACAGCTCCCAGAATTACTTAAAGGGGTACTCCACTGGAAAACATTTACTTTTATATCAACTGGTGCCAGAAAGTTAAACAGATTTTTAAATTACTTCTATTTAAAATCTTAATACTTACAGTACTTATAAGCTGGTGTATGCTCCACAGGAAGTTGTGTAGTTCTTTCCAGTCTGACCACAGTGCTATTTGCTGACACCTCTGCCCATGTCAGGAACTGTCCAGAGCAGGATAGGTTTGCTATGGGGATTTGATCCTACTATGGACAGTTCTTGACATGGACAGAGGTGTTAGCAGAGAGCACTGTGGTCAGACAGAAAAGAAATTAAAAAAGAAAATAACTTCCTGTGAATCGCTTATACAGCAGCTAATAAGTACTGGAAGGATTAAGATTTTTAAATAGAAGTAATTTACAAATCTGTTTAACTTTGTAGCACCAGCTGATTAACATTTTTTTTCCAGTAGAGTACCCCTTTGAGCAGTGGTGAGGTTATGCTGGGAGTTGTAGTTTCACTGACCTAACTGTAGAACTGACAAGTGACTACAGCTCTGATAGGACATAGAGAGGAGAATGTACAATGATATCAGTGACTACAGGTGACGTCTTCTCTCTAGTGAGGAGAATACACAATGATATCAGTGACTACAGGTGACGTCTTCTCTATAGTGAGGAGAATACACAATGATATCAGTGACTACAGGTGACGTCTTCTCTATATTGAGGAGAATACACAATGATGTCAGTGACTACAGGTGACGTCTTCTCTATAGTGAGGAGAATACACAATGATATCAGTGACTACAGGTGACGTCTTCTCTATAGTGAGGAGAATACACAATGATATCAGTGACTACAGGTGACGTCTTCTCTATAGTGAGGAGAATACACAATTATATCAGTGACTACAGGTGATGTCTTCTCTATAGTGAGGAGAATACACAATGATATCAGTGATTACAGGTGACGTCTTCTCTATAGTGAGGAGAATACACAATGATATCAGTGACTACAGGTGATGTCTTCTCTATAGTGAGGAGAATACACAATGATATCAGTGACTATAGGTGACGTCTTCTCTATAGTGAGGAGAATACACAATGACATCAGTGACTACAGGTGACGTCTTCTCTATAGTGAGGAGAATACACAATGATATCAGTGACTACAGGTGATGTCTTCTCTATAGTGAGGAGAATACACAATGATATCAGTGACTACAGGTGACGTCTTCTCTATAGTGAGGAGAATACACAATGATATCAGTGACTTGCTCTTCTGAGTGTTGCTGTGTAAGAGGGGGCGTGAAAGAGGAGTTACAAAAACTGTGATTATCTGTTGTGCGGAGTGAATCTGTGGAGTGGGTGCGACTGCCTATAGTCCACATTCATATTTTTGGTAAGTCTTTCTCTTTTGCACATAGTGGGATAAACACCCTTTTTCATTTTTTTTTCTCTGTTCCACCTCTAGGGGGAGGAGGAGTAGATTGGGCACAGGTGTATAAATCTTAGCTTGGGACTCTTATTGAGAGCTTGCTCTTCTGAGTGTTGTTGTGTAAGAGGGGGCGTGAAAGAGGAGTTACAAATACAGGAGTTTGAAAGCAGGAGGTTGAGATCGCTGTGAGTGTTAATTTCTGAACCCACAAGGTCTACAAAAAATTTTAAGTGTCATTTTGACTGTCTGTTTTTTCCTATACATTTGTGAAATCCCCATAACTAGATGGCCTCCATGTTGGAAAGTGCAGTCCAATGTACATCCTGTTCAATGTATGCAATCCTTGAACAACAGTTTGAGGGTGCATATTGTTGTGCGAGATGTGTGCTAGTTGTCCGTTTGGAAGCCCAGATCCTGCATCTAGAGGGGCGACTGGCAACAATGAGAAGCATTAACAACATGGAGAGGAGTCTCGTGCTCACTGAGCAGGCACTCTCGGGAATAGAGGTGGGGGAGGACAGTGGGACGGAGTTGCAGGACAGTCAGGCAGTTAGCTGGGTTACAGTCAGAAAGAGGGGTAGGGGAAAAAGTGTCAGGGACGCTAGTCCTGAACTGGGACACCCCAACAAGTTTGCCCGCTTGGCAGATGAGGGGGATGTCATTACAGAGCTAGCAGAACTGCAGCAGGATACCGCCTCTGACCGCCAGGGGGGTGTCTGCTCCAGTAAGGAGGGAGGGAGGAGTACAGGGCCGGCCAGACAGGTACTAGTGGTGGGGGACTCAATTATTAGGGGGACAGACAGGGCAATCTGTCACAAAGACCGGGATCGCCGAACAGTGTGTTGTCTGCCTGGCGCACGAGTTCGGCACATCGCGGATCGGGTTGACAGGTTGCTGGGCGGGGCTGGAGAGGACCCAGCAGTCATGGTACATATTGGCACCAATGACAAAGTAAGAGGTAGGTGGAGTGTCCTTAAAAATGATTTCAGGGACTTAGGCCGCAAGCTTAAGGCAAGGACCTCCAAGGTAGTATTTTCTGAAATACTACCAGTACCACGAGCCACACCAGAGAGTCAGCGGGAGATCAAGGAGGTAAACAAGTGGCTCAGAAGCTGGTGTAGGAAGGAAGGGTTTGGGTTCATGGAGAACTGGGCTGACTTCGCTGTCGGTTACCGGCTCTACCGTAGGGACGGGCTGCACCTCAATGGGGAGGGTGCAGCTTTGCTTGGGGAGAAGATGGCTAGAAGGGTGGAGGAGTGTTTAAACTAGGGACTTGGGGGGAGGGAACCTACAGCAAAGAGGGGGAAGATAGTGTAGATAGAGAGGTGGGAATTATAAATGTACCTGGGGGTGGAGCGGAGGGAGGGGTTAGAATAGTTAATAGGAATAGGCTTCATAGGAAAATAAAACTTACACCCTTGAATCCCATTAACCCCAATTACATAAAGGATGGAAATGTAAAGTGTATGTTCACAAATGCCAGAAGCCTAGCAAATAAAATGGGGGAGCTTGAGGCCTTGATACTGGAGGAACATATTGATATAGTTGGGGTCACTGAGACATGGCTGGACTCCTCGCATGACTGGGCTGTCAATCTGCAGGGGTTTACATTGTTTCGCAAGGATAGAATGAACAGAAAAGGTGGTGGAGTCTGTCTGTATGTAAGAAGTGGTATGAAAGTCAGTGTGAACGATGCCATAGTATGTGATGATTCTGAGGATGTGGAATCACTGTGGGTAGAATTACAAAAGGAGGGAAATACTGAAAAAATAATATTTGGGGTAATCTACAGACCCCCTAATATCACTGAAGAGATAGAAGGTCGGCTGCATAAACAAATATAGAGAGGGCCGCCCGGGCAGGTACAGTGGTAATAATGGGAGATTTTAACTATCCAGATATAGATTGGGGTCCGGGGTTGGCTAAAACTACAAAGGGGCGACAATTCCTAAATTTATTGCAGGATAATTTTATGGGCCAGTTTGTGGAGGACCCAACAAGAAGTGATGCCTTGTTGGATCTGTCATTTCCAACAACGCAGAGCTGGTTGGTAATGTAACTGTGCGGGAAAACCTTGGTAATAGCGACCACAATATAGTTACTTTTGACTTAAAATGTAGAAAACAAAGACAGGCGGGGAAGGCAAAAACATATAACTTTAAAAAGGCAAATTTCCCTGGGCTGAGAGCTGCACTACAGGACATAGACTGGGGGGAGGTGTTGTCAAATACTGATACAGAAGGTAAATGGGACATCTTTAAATCAACTCTAAATAACTATACAGCTAAATATATACCAAAGGGGAACAAATATAAACGATTAAAACTAAATCCTACATGGCTGACACATGATGTTAAAAGAGCAATAAACAACAAAAAAATAGCCTTCAAAAAATACAAATCTCATGGGTCAGCGATAACATTTAAACAGTACAAAGAGCTTAATAAAATCTGTAAAAATGTAATAAAAACAGCAAAAATTCAAAACGAGAGACAGGTGGCCAAAGAAAGCAAAACTAATCCTAAATATTTTTTTAGATATATAAATGCAAAAAAACCAAGGACAGAGCATGTAGGACCCCTTAATAATGATAATGGGGAGGTTGTCACCGGCGATCAAGAGAAGGCGGAGCTACTGAATGGGTTCTTTAGTTCTGTATATACTATGGAAGAAGGAGCTGACATTGGCCAGGTCAGTGCTGGTAACACATCATGTACAGGTCAGTGCTGGTAACACATCATGTAATGTATTGAACTGGCTTAATGTAGAGATGGTACAAGGTAAGTTAAGTAAAGTAAATGTAAGCAAATCTCCAGGGCCGAATGGACTACACCCAAGAGTTCTTAGAGAGGTAAGTTCAGTAATATCTGTACCCTTGTTCATGATATTTAGAGATTCTCTGGTGTCTGGTATTGTGCCAAGGGACTGGCGCAAGGCGAATGTGGTGCCAATCTTCAAAAAGGGCTCTAGGTCTTCCCCAGGAAACTATAGACCGGTAAGTTTAACGTGCATTGTGGGTAAATTGTTTGAAGGACTTATAAGGGATTACATACAGGAATACATAGGGGATAATAGTATTATAAGTGATAACCAGCATGGGTTTACTAAGGATAGAAGTTGTCAAACCAATCTAATTTGCTTTTATGAAGAGGTGAGTAGAAGCCTTGACAGAGGAATGATACTGTCCCTCATAGACGTCTGACAGGTAAGTTAAGGTCTTTGGGTTTGGAAATTTTAGTTTGTAACTGGATTGAACACTGGCTCATGGATCGTACCCAGAGAGTGGTGGTCAATGATTCGTACTCTGATTGGTCCCCGGTAATTAGTGATGTACCCCAAGGTTCAGTACTGGGCCCGCTGTTGTTTAATTTATTTATCAATGATATAGAGGATGGTATTAACAGCTCTGTTTCTATCTTTGCAGATGACACCAAGCTTTGTAGCACGGTACAGTCTATAGAGGATGTGCATAAGTTACAAGATGACTTGGATAGACTAAGTGTCTGGGCATCCACTTGGCAAATGAGGGTCAATGTGGATAAATGTAAAGTTATGCATCTGGGTACTAATAACCTGCATGCGTCGTATGTCTTAGGGGGGATTAAACTGGCAGAGTCACCGGTAGAGAAGGATCTGGGTGTACTTGTAGAACACAGACTACAGAATAGCATGCAATGTCAGGCTGCTGCTTCCAAGGCCAGCAGATTATTGTCATGTATCAAAAGAGGCATGGACTCAAGGGACAGGGACACAATACTCCCCCTTTATAAAGCATTGGTGCGGCCTCACCTGGAATATGCTGTTCAGTTTTGGGCACCTGTCCATAAAAGGGACACTGCGGAGTTGGAAAGGGTGCAGAGACGCGCGACTAAACTAATATGGGGCATGGAACATCTTAGCTATGAGGAGCGATTAAAGGAGTTACAATTGTTTAGTCTTGAGAAGAGACGTTTAAGGGGGGATATGATAAACGTATATAAGTATATTAATGGCCCATACAAAAAATATGGAGAAAAACTGTTCCAGGTTAAACCCCCCAAAAGGACGAGGGGGCACTCCCTCCGTCTGGAGAAGAAAAAGTTTAGTCTCATGGGGCGACACGCCTTCTTTACCGTGAGGACTGTGAATTTATGGAATGGTCTACCTCAGGAACTGGTCACAGCAGGAACAATTAACAGCTTTAAAACAGGATTAGATACATTCCTGGAACAAAATAACATTAATGCTTATGAAGAAATATAAAATCCCATCCCTTCCCCAATATCGTGCCACACCCCTACCCCTTAATTCCCTGATTGAACTTGATGGACATATGTCTTTTTTCGACCGTACTAACTATGTAACTATGTAACTACAGGTGACGTCTTCTCTATAGTCTTTCCTTATCTAATTCAGATGGTACATACCGCCAGGACTTGTTCCAGCTAAAACTTCTCTCTGCAGAATGTGATGCCCAGACGTCTCCTCACTATGTCAGCGCATTCTCATCCTCTATATGAAAACAATTATTATTATAAACCTGCCAGACACTGTATCCTCTAAATATAATACTACTATACACTATACTCTTTGATTATAAACCTTCCATACACCATACCCACTGAATATAATACTACCACACACTGTACATTCTGAATATAATACCAACACATACTGTACCCCTGAATATAATACTGCCACACACTGTACCCACTGAATATACTACCACATACTGTACCCTCTGAATATAATACTACCACAAACTGCGCCCTCTGAATATAATACTACCACAAACTGCGCCCTCTGAATATAAATCTGCCACTTACTGTACCCTCTGAATATAAATCTGCCACATACTGTACCCCTGAATATAAATCTGCCACATATTGTACCCTCTGAATATAAATCTGCCACATACTGTACCCCTGAATATAATACCGCCACATACTGTACCCTCTGAATATAATACTACCACCCACTGCGCCCTCTGAATATAATACTTAGAGATGAGCAAACTACAGTAAATTCAACTCGTCACAAACTTCTCTGCTCGGCAGTTGATGACTTTTCCTGCATAAATTAGTTCAGCTTTCAGGTGCTCCCATGGGCTGGAAAAGGTGGATACAGTCCTAGGAGACTCTTTCCTAGGAATGTATCCACCTTTTCCAGCCCACGGGAGCACCTGAAAGCTGAACTAATTTATGCAGGAAAACTCATCAACTGCCGAGCCGAGAAGTTTGTGACAAATCGAATTTACTGTAAGTTCGCTCATTTCTAATAATACTACTACAAACTGCGCCCTCTGAATATAATACTACCACAAACTGCGCCCTCTGAATATAATACTACCACCCACTGCGCCCTCTGAATATACTACCACAAACTGCGCCCTCTGAATATAATACTACCACAAACTGCGCCCTCTGAATATAATACTACCACCCACTGCGCCCTCTGAATATAATACTACCACAAACGGCGCCCTCTGAATATAATACTACCACAAACTGCGCCCTCTGAATATAACGTTGCCATACAGTGCACCCTCTGAATATAATACCACAACCGCAGTAACACCCCTCAACATCCGTTAGCTGATGCTATTACCACGGGAGGGGGGTATTGGTGGTGTTGCTAATGGATGATGGGGGTGCTACTACTGGGGGGGGTGTTGCTGGAGGATGATGAGGGTGCTGCTGGCCATCCCCCCTGGCAGTATCACCCCCATCATCCATCGGCAGGATCATCCTCCTGGCAGGAGCACCGCCATCATCCACCATCAGGAACTGCTGATGGAGGTGCTGCTGGGCGGGGGGGGGGTGTTGCTGGTGGATGATGAGGGTGCTACTGCCAGGGGGGGAGCATTAGGTAGGCAGCAGTTCCCCCACATTAGGTAGGTCACAGTTTCCCCACATTAGGTAGCATCTATACCCCACATTAGGCAGCCTAGATTCCCCACATTTGGTACCAGTTCCCCCACATTAGGTAGGTACCAGTTACCCCACATTAGGGAGCAATTTCCCCACATTAGGTAGCACAGATTCCCCACATTAGGTAACAATTTCCCCACATTAGGTAGCACAGATTCCCCACATTCGGTAGCACAGATTCCCCACATTAGGTAGCATAGACTCCCCACATTAGGTAGCATAGACTCCGCACATTTGGTAGTAGTTTCCCCACATTAGGCCGCAGGTTCCCGTGCAGGTTCCCTACAATGGGTCAAAGTCTCCCCACAATAGATCGCTGGTTATACCACCCCCCCCCCCCACACACACACAAAAAACACATACAACACAGAGAGACACACACACAAACACACAGTCAGAGAGACACACACTCACAGACAGACACACACACAGTCACACACACACACACAGAGTCACACAGTCACACACAGTAACACAAACACACAGAGTCACACAAACACACAGAGTCGCACAAACACACACAGTCACATACACACAGTCACACACACACACAGTCACACACACACACAGTCACACACACACAGTCACACACACAGTCACACACAGAGTCTCACACACACAAGCATAGATAGAAACAGACAGAGAGACAGACACACACACTCACCCATCCAGCGCAGCGCTCCTTCTCACTGGGCGCCGTGCGAGTGACGTAACTGACATCCTCCTGCGCGGCCATGCGGTGTGACATCAGGCCGGCGCAGACGTGGGAGCGGAGGCCGGGCACAGTGCTGGTGAAGGTGAGGGGGGTGTGATGACGGACGGGCGCACAGTGCAGGTGAAAGAGGGGGGTTGCTGACGGACGGGCGCACCGCACACACAGCGCAGGGGTGGGGGGGGTGCTGACGGATGGGAGGCCGGTCGGGCACAGATGGGGGGGGGGGGGTGCTGCGGAGCGTCGTGGTGTAACCCCACTAGGTTGGTGTCACCCGGTGCGGGCCACACCCCCCGCACCCGGGGAGCAACGCCACTGGCTCTAATACAATGCTGACTCCCCTCCTGAGCTCTAATACAATGCTGACTCCCCTCCTGAGCTCTAATACAATGCTGACTCCCCTCCTGAGCTCTAATACAATGCTGACTCCCCTCCTGAGCTCTAATACAATGCTGACTCCCCTCCTGAGCTCTAATACAAATGCTGACTCCCCTCCTGAGCTCTAATACAATGCTGACTCCCCTCCTGAGCTCTAATACAATGCTGACTCCCCTCCTGAGCTCTAATATAATGCTGGCTCCCCTCCTGAACTATAATACAATGCTGACTCCCCTCCTGAGCTCTAATACAATGCTGACTCCCCTCCTGAGCTGTAATACAATGCTGACTCCCCTCCTGAGCTCTAATACAATGCTGACTCCCCTCCTGAGCTCTAATACAATGCTGACTCCCCTCCTGAGCTCTAATACAATGCTGACTCCCCTCCTGAGCTCTAATACAATGCTGACTCCCCTCCTGAGCTCTAATACAATGCTGACTCCCCTCCTGAGCTCTAATACAATGCTGACTCCCCTCCTGTGCTCTAATACAATGCTGACTCCCCTCCTGAGCTCTAATACAATGCTGACTCCCCTCCTGAGCTCTAATACAATGCTGACTCCCCTCCTGAGCTCTAATACAATGCTGACTCCCCTCCTGAGCTCTAATACAATGCTGACTCCCCTCCTGAGCTCTAATACAATGCTGACTTCCTAATCTAATACACTGCAGATCCCCCTCCCCCTAATATACTACTGATCCCCTCCCCCTAATACACTGCTGATCCCCCTCCCAACACCCCTAATACACTGCTGATCCCCCTCCCATCCCCCAATACACTGCTGATACCCCTCCCCCTAATATACTGATTATCCCCTCCCGTAATACACTGCTGTCCCCCCAATGCTGACCCCCCTCCTCTCCCATCCCCCCTAATACACTGCTTATCCTCCTCCCATCCCCCTTAATACAATGCTGATACCATCTCACCTAATACAATGCTGATCCACCCTCCCCCTAATACCATGCTGATCGCCCCTCCCCCTAATACAATGCTGATTCCCCCTCCCCCTAATACAATGCTGATTTCCCCCATCTCCCTAATACAATTGTGGTGTCCCGGTACCGTATTTCATACTGTACCTTGGTTAGGGGTCCCGAAAGTCAGAGTTCCTAGGAACTGTGGGGGTCCGCTTCTCTAGTCATCCCCTAGTCACCCTTCATATGGTTAATATTCTGCTAAATTATATGTAAATGCTGTATATAATATGTATGCTTACCTGCATAGCGTCGCAGGACCTTAGGTCATGTGACTCGCTTTAGAACTCTATGGTAGGTAAAAGGACCTTTGGAGGTTCATGGGTCATGTGATTACCCATAATGCTTTGTAAAACTGATTGACAGAGGGTCTGGACCAATCCTAAAACGGCCAGCCCCTGCCCATATAAGGGAGCTTCAGCCAATAGACGCTCTCTTGGGTTGCTGACACTTCATGAGGACAGACCTCCGCAACTTACAACGACTGCTACTAGGCCACAGCCTGCCGGCCTCGGCCTGAAACGAAACAGTGAGTTCTCACAACTTCTTAGCTTATGTTAGCGAGACCTCTGGACCTAAACATACCCCTAAATCCAGCGGCTCTATGCTTACAAAATCCTACTAATCTAAAGAACTTACAAAAGTCCCAACCATACGTCAATCTCAGCTGCGCTGTACATAGACTTTGTTATAAAGACTGTTCCTGTTATCCCCTGTTACAGAAAATCTTCAGTAAAGTTTCCGAAAGTTTTCAGCAAAGCTCTGGTTGTGGACATTGCATTTATTCTACATCTCCCTATCGCTTTTGGGAAGGGTGGCGATAGGCCAAGCATCACAGTATTAACCCTCACCCTGGTGTCACGACTGACAAGAGTTAATTATACCCGTGATATACCTATAGCAACACCCCAACTGCCATACACTCCCCCCCAAGGCACCACACAATGCTGATCACCCCCTCCCCCATATACAATGCTGACCCCACTCCCCTTCCATCCCCCCAAAACACTGCTGCCATCCCTCCTAATACACTGCTGACCCCCCCTCCCATTCCCAGGGCCAGATTAAGGCTCCCTGGAAGACGGAGCGCTTCATTATGATGCCCCCCCCCCCCCCCCGACAGTTCCACCACATTAGGTGCAGTATAGTTCCCCCACATTAGGTTGTAGTTCCCCCAGATTAGGTGCAGTATAAGTCCCCGCACATTAGGTTGGCAGCACAAGTCCCCGCACATTAGGTTGGCAGCACAAGTCCCGACATATTAGGTTGGCAGTACAAGTCCCGGCACATTAGGTTGGCAGTACAGTTCCCCCACATTAGGTGTGGAGTATAGTTCCCCCACATTAGGTGTGCAGTACAGTTCCCCCACATGAGGTGCAGTACAGTTCCCCCACATTTGGTGCAGTATAGCCCCCACATTAGGCTGGCAGTATAGTTCCCCACATTAGGCTGGCAGTATAGTTCCCCACATTACGTACAGTATAGTTCCCCCCCATTAGGTGCAATATAGTCCCCCACATTAGGTGCAGTATAGTTCCCCCACATTAGGTGCAGGATAGCTCCCCCACATTAGGTGCAGTATAGTTCCTCACATTAGGTGCAGTATAGCTCCCCACATTAGGTGCAGTATAGTTCCCCCCACATTTGGTGCAGTATAGTTCCCCCACATTAGGTGCAGTATAGTTACCCCACATTAGGTGCAGTATAGTTCTCCCACATTAGGTGCAGTATAGTCCCCCACATTAGGTGCAGTATAGTCCCCCATTTTAGGTGCAGCATAGTCCCCCATTTTAGGTGCAGTATAGTCCCCACATTAGGTGCAGTACAGTTCCCCCACATTAGGTGAAGTATAGTTCCCCCACATTAGGTGCAGTATATTTCCCCGACAGACATACAGCTTTCAGCCATATACATTGAATGGCTGGAGGCTGTATGCCTGTTAACTGCCCCACTTCAGTATTACGACCACCGCTCCGGGGTCACGATCTACTGCTATGGCCTATGGGCCATAGCAGTAGGTCCCAGGACGGAGATGGGGTGGTCGAAACACTGAAGATGACATGCCGCTGGTCACTTACCATGCGCGCGCGTCCTCCTCACTGCTCTGCTCTGTTACTATGGGCGCATGCACGGGACGTCAGTGACGTCCCTGCGTGCGCTACCTCCCGACGGCCCCTTCATTTTTAAAGTTGAGGCGAGGCCAAAGAGAGGTAACCGGGGCATCCTTGTGTCCCGAAAAGATTTTTCAGGACACAGGGATGTCCCCAATGTGATAGGGGGCCCCCCTGCGGGTAAGGGGCCCGGAGCAGGCGCTCCATGAGCGCCAATGATGATCCAGCCCTGGCAGCCGCTGGAGGGGACTAAAAGGCAGCCCTATCTCAAAGCGGCCCCAGGGCCTGCAGCCCACCGAGAAATTTCCTGGTAGGTCTGCCTGGCCCTGCCAATGCCTAGTCATTTTTCTGAATACAGTCTCTATAGTATGGTCCCTATCTGGCGGTGACTTATGGCAAAAGGAGGGGGGTGGGGGCCGACTTTTTCACAAAAAAGTAGCAGCGATAAATTCCTGACCACTGCTACGCATAAACCAATTTGACTGTGTTCAGTGACTTCTTGCAAATCGGCTGCGGCAAAAAGTAATTTTTACTGAAAAGTGCACTGTGTAGAAACATTGGGGAAGATTTATCAAAACCTGTCCAGAGGAAAAGTTGCCCAGTTGCCCATAGCAACCAATCAGATCGCTTCTTTCATTTTTCAGAGGCCTTGTTAAAAATGAAATAAGCGATCTGATTGGCTGCTTTGGGCAACTGGGTAACTTTTCCTCTGGACAGGTTTTGATAAATCTCCCCCATTAGCCCCAAAAAAAGTTTCAAAATGGCATTTAAAAAAAAATATCAATTTGGCGCACAAAATCGTTTTTTGGTTTACAGTTTGTGCTAAAACGAGTAAAGTCATTACAAAGTACAATTGGTAGTGCGTAAAACAAGCCCCATATGGGTAGATGGGAAATTGAAAGCATTATTATGAGTATTAGAAGGCCAGGAGGAAAAAACTGACTTGCAAAAAGGAAAAACTATCCCTCTTAAACTCTTAAGGACCCTGGACGTACTGTACGTACGGTCTGTGACAGCCGGGATCATGCAACATTACTGGGCGTTCGGGTCCCAGAGACCCGATCAGCCCGGTATCGCCGCAGATCGCAAGGGCGATTTCCCTTGCGATTTGCGGCGATCGCCAACATGAGGGGCCTACATTGCCCCCCTCGGCGTTTGACCGGAAAACGCCAGGATGTACGGGGACATCCTGGGTCCTTAAAGCCCAGGGTGCGGGGACGTCCCCGTACATCCTGGTGTTTTCCGGTCCCTGCCGCGCACCGGGCAGAGATCAAAACCGGATGCCTGCTGAAATGCTTCAGCAGGCATCCAGGGCAAACGCCGAGGGGGGCCATGTAGGCCCCTCATGTTGGCGATCGCCGCAAATCGCAAGGGAAATCGCCCTTGCGATCTGCGGCGATACCGGGCTGATCGGGTCTCTGGGACCCGACCGCCCGGTAATGTTGCATGATCCCGGCTGACAGCCAGGACCATGCTGAAGTATAAGAGCGAGGTGGTGTACAAAACACCCGAAGTGCTGTGCAGACTTGGTCTCCTGAACTCTAACTCCTGTTGGAGATGTGGGGGAGGCTTGGGCGATCTAACACACATTTGGTGGAGTTGCCCAATGATCCAACCTTATTGGAAGGCTGTAGAGGATACAATTAATACGGTGTGTAAGAGTTCGATCACGCTCTCAATGGCTGTTATAGCCCTTGCCCTACCTACACCTTCCTTAAAACCCTCAAACAAATCCCTGCCTACCCACATGATAGCAGCAGCTAAGGCTCTTATTCCCCAATTATGGCGACAAACCGTACCTCCCACAAAAACACAATGGATAGAGAAGTTGAATCAAATATGCAGAATGGAGGAACTATCCAGCTGGTCATCCCTCACCCATGACAAGTTTGAAATGTTATGGGGACCCTGGCTCTCGTATAAGCGCCTTTGCATGACACAGTCCCTCTCTACGCCATTGCCCTCTTATTAAACAGATTCAAAGTATCCGGACCTCACGAATAGACCACCGCAATGTACAACCTCTAGGAGTGCTACGCCACACAGGACTTCCTGGTATATCCCCCCCACCCCCCTCCACACTGATATACTTATCTAGCTTTCATCCTCCTAGAGATCATATTTTAACTGATGAACCTTTAGCTGTTCTAGCTAGCTCACCACTCTATTTCACTGAAGGGTAACAATTCTTGACCGGCTCGATTCACGTGACTTGTTTTGTTTGTTGATATTTGTGTTTTAATAATGGGATCTTTCCAGGATTACATATCTATGCATGTCTCTTTTCTATGTAAAAGGCTATATATACAGTGCACATGTACCATTCCGATTGCTTATTGCTCTATCCAGCAAAGAGAATACATTGTGTAGATCCCATTCATTGTTATCATTGTATTTTGATTACTGTTATGTAAAAAATAAAAAACAGACTTGTTAAAAAAAAAAAAAAAAAGAGCGAGGTGGTAAGCCTGCCACCTCCTCCGATCCCCTGCGATTCTTCAGTTAACTAACCGACCAACTGCAGGGGGGGGCGGTTACTTCCTCCCGCCCTGCTCGGCCCCTTGAAGTCCGGAGAGGACGGGAGGAAGACCGGAGGACGCGGCGAGGGACGGGGGAGTGCTGGGGCCTGGCCCCGGTACTTACATCGTCCCTGAAGACGCGGATCCCGGCTTGAAGACGGCGATGGCGGCGACAGGTGAGTAGATCTTCAGCCGCGGTCGGGCCCTTTACAGCAATACACGTCGCCGTAAAGCGGCATGCATTGCTGTATTGAGACCCTGTATACTACAACTCCCAGCATGCCCAGACAGCCCTTGGCGTCTGGGCATGCTGGGAGTTGCAGTTTTGCAACTTCTGGAGGTCCACAGTTTTTGGACCACTGTGCCCTTCCAGATGTTGCAAAACTACACATCCTCAGCATGCCCTTACTGTCCAGACATGCTGGGAGTTGTAGTTCTGTAACATCTGGCCCTTCAGATGTTGCAGAACTACAACTCCCAGCATGCCTGGACTGTTTTGGCATACTGGGAGTTGTAGTTTTGCAACATCTGGAAAGGCACAGATTGGGAACCACTGTATTAGTGGTCTGCAAACTGTAGTCCTCCAGATGTTGCAAAACTACAACTCCAAGCGTGCTGGGAGTTGTAGTTCGGCAACATCTGGCTCTAAAGATGTTGCCGAACTACTACTTCCAGCATGCCTGAGAATGTTTGGGAGTTGTGGTTTTGCAACAACTGGAGGCACACTGGTTGGGAAACATTGTCTGTTTCCTAACTCAGTGTTTCCCAACCTGTGTGCCTCCAGCTGTTGCAAAACTATAACTACCAGCATGTACTGATAGACTGTGCATGCTGGGAGTTGTAGTTTTGCAACAGCTGGAGGTCCCCCCCCTGTGAATGTTCAAGGTACATTTACATGGGCAGGGGGCTTACAGTGAGTATCAGGCTGCAAGTTTGCGATGCAGCAAATTTTGCGCGGCAGCTCAAACTCGCAGCGGGAAACTCGCTGTAATCCCCCGCCCGTGTGATTGTACCCTAAAAACACTACACTACACTACACTACCACAAAATAAACTAAAAAGTAAAAAACACTGCATATACACATACCCCTACACAGCCCCCCTCCCCAATAAAAATGAAAAACGTCTGGTACGCCACTGTTTCCAAAATGGAGCCTCCAGCTGTTGCAAAACAACAACTCCCAGTATTGCCGGACAGCCGTTGACTATCCAAGCATGCTGGGAGTTTTGCAATAGCTGGAGGCACCCTGTTTGGGAATCACTGGCGTAGAATACCCCTATGTCCACCCCTATGCAAATCCCTAATTCAGGCCTCTAATGCGCATGGCGCTCTCACTTTGGAACAGTTTAGGGCCACATATGGGGTATCGCCGTACTCGGCAGAAATTGCCTAACAAATTTTGGGGGTCTTTTTCTCCTTTCACCCCTTATGAAAAGGTGAAGTTGGGGTCTACACCAGCATGTTAGTGCAAAAAAAAAATTTTTTTACACTAACATGCTGGTGTTGCCCTATACTTTTCATTTTGACAAGAGGTAAAGGGGGAAAAAGCCCCCCAAAATTTGTAATGCAATTTCTCCCGACTACGGAGATACCCCTTATGTGGGCGCAAAGTGCTCTGGGGGCGCACAACAAGGCCCAGAAGGGAGAGTGCACCATGTACATTTGAGGTGATTTGCACAGGGGTGGCTGATTGTTACAGCGGTTTTGACAAACGCAAAAAAAAACAAAACCCCACATGTGACCCCATTTCGGAAACTACACCCCTCTCGGAATGTAATGAGGGGTGCAGTGAGAATTTACACCCCACAGGTGTCTGACTGTGCAAATTAAAAATTTTGTACAGCCCACTGTTCCAAAGATCTGACAGACACCAGTGGGGGATAAATGCTCACTTTACGCCTTGTTACGTTCCTCAAGGGGTCTAGTTTCCAAAATGGTATGCCATGTGGGGGTTATTTTGCTGTCCTGGCACCATATGGGCTTCCTAAATGCGACATGCCCCCCGAGCAAAATTTGCTCTCAAAAAGCCAAATATGACTCCTTCTCTTCTGACCATTGTAGTTCGCCCGTAGTGCACTTCAGGTCAACTTATGGGGTACCTCCATACTCAGAAGAGATGGGGTTACAATTTTTTGGGGGTATTTTCTGCTATTAACCCTTGCAAAAATGTGAAATTTGGGGGGGAGACACACCTTTTAGTGAATTTCTTTTTTTTTACGTATGCAAAAGTCGTGAAACACCTGTGGGGTATTAAGGCTCACTTTATTTCTTGTTACGTTCCTCAAGGGGTCTAGTTTCCAAAATGGTATGCCATGTGGCTTTTTTTGCTGTCCTGGGACCATAGGGGCTTCCTAAATGCGACATGCCGCCGAGCAAAATTTGCTCTCAAAAAGCCAAATAGGACTCCTTCTCTTCTGAGCATTGTAGTTCACCCATAGTACACTTCAGGTCAACTTATGGGGTACCTCCATACTCAGAAGAGATGGGGTTACAATTTTTTGGGGGTATTTTCTGCTATTAACCCTTGCTAAAATGTGAAATTTGGGGGGAAACACACATTTTAGTTAATTTTTTTTAAAATTTTTTTACATATGCAAAAGTCGTGAAATCCCTGTGGGGTATTAAGGCTCACTTTATTCCTTGTTACGTACCTCAAGGGGTCTAGTTTCCAAAATGGTATGCCATGTGTTTTTTTTTTTGCTGTTCTGGCACCATAGGGGCTTCCTAAATGCAACATGCCCCCCCAAAAACCATTTAAAAAAAACGAACTCTCCAAAATCCTCTTGTCGCTCCTTCGCTTCTGAGCCCTCTACTGCGCCCGCCGAACACTTTACATAGACATATGAGGTATGTGCTTATTCGAGAGAAATTGGGCTACAAAAATAACAATACATTTTCTCCTTTTACCCCTTGCAAAAATTCAAAAATTGGGTCTACAAGAACATGCGAGTGTAAAAAATGGAGATTGTGAATTTTCTCCTTCACTTTGCTGCTATTCCTGTGAAACACCTAAAGGGTTAAAACGCTGACTGAATGTCATTTTGAATACTTAGGGGGGTTCAGTTTTTATAATAGGGTCATTTTTGGGGTATTTCTAATATGAAGACCCTTCAATTCCACTTCAAACCTGAACTGGTCCCTGAAAAATTGTGAGTTTGGAAATTTTGTGAAAAATTGGAAAATTGCTGCTGAACTTTGAAGCCCTCTGGTGTCTTCCAAAAGTAAAAACACGTAAATTTTATAATGCAAACATAAAGTGGACATATTGTATATGTGAATAAAAAAAATTATTTGGAATATCCATTTTCATTACAAGCAGAGAGCTTCAAAATTAGAAAAATGCAAAATTTTCGAATTTTTCATCAAATTTTGGGATTTTTCACCAAGAAAGGATGCAAGGTAACACAAAATGTTACCACTATGTTAAAGTAGAATATGTCACGAAAAAACAATCTCGGAATCAGAATGATAACTAAAAGCATTCCAGAGTTATTAATGTTTAAAATGACTGTGGTCAGATGTGCAAAAAATGGCCGGGTCCTAAGGTGTAAAATGGCTGGGTCCTTAAGGGGTTAAACCCCTTCCTGCATATGGGCATAAATGTACATGGAACCTGTGTATTTGTGTATATGGGGCTGCGTATGTGTGTGCATGGAGGGCTGTGTATGTGTTTGTATTGAGAACTGTGTATGTGTGTGTATGGAGGGCTGCGTATGTGTGTGTATGGAGGGCTGAATATGTGTGTGTATGGAGGGCTGCATATGTGTGTGTATGGAGGGCTGCATATGTGTGTGTATGGAGGGCTGCGTATGTGTGTGTATGGAGGGCTGCGTATGTGTGTGTATGGAGGGCTGTGTATGTGTTTGTATGGAGGGCTGCGTATGTGTGTGTATGGAGGGCTGCGTATGTGTGTGTATGGAGGGCTGCATATGTGTGTATGGAGGGCTGCGTATGTGTGTGTATGGAGGGCTGTGTATGTGTTTGTATGGAGGGCTGTGTATGTGTGTGTATGGAGGGCTGTGTATGGAGAGCTAAGTGTGTATATGGGGCTGTGTATGTGTGTGTATGGAGGGCTGGATATGTGTGTGTATGGAGGGCTGCGTATGTGTGTGTATGGAGGGCTGCGTATGTGTGTGTATGGAGGGCTGCGTATGTGTGTGTATGGAGGGCTGTGTATGTGTGTGTATGGAGGGCTGCGTATGTGTGTGTATGGAGGGCTGTGTATGTGTGTGTATGGAGGGCTGCGTATGTGTGTGTATGGAGGGCTGCGTATGTGTGTGTATGGAGGGCTGTGTATGGAAACAGTGTATGTGTGTATATGGGACTGTGTATGTATTTCCTTAGGGACACAGGGAGATTTATCAGTCAGCCTGAAACCCTAATTGTCTGTTTTTTCCCACACCAACCAATCACAGCTCAACTTTCAAACTTGTATGAGCTCTTGTAAAGGGAAAGCTGAGTTGTGATTGGTTGCTATGGGAAAAAACAGACAATTTTGATTCCAGGCTTATTGATAAATCAGGGCCACAGGGTGTAAATGTACGCCCGGTGCCTGCTCAGGAACTATGTATGGAGTGTACTCAGGAGCTGAGCCCGCTTCATAGCCAGTTAATAAAAGTTAATATATGTGAATAAGCCCCTTACCTGATAAGTTTCAATCACCCCTTTTTTTTATCAGCGCTTACATAAATGTCCAAACTATTAATATATAACAATAAAGGAGAACTGCAGTGGAATATAACTTATCCCCTATGCGAAGGAAAGGGAATAAGTTATAAATGGGGGGGGGGGGGGGGCGTTCCGTCCCTGCATGATGCGGCAGCCGACACGCCCCCTCCATGTATCCCATAGAGATTCATGGAGGGGGCGGGTCTGCCGCAGCTTCCTGCTGGGGACAACATCGCGCTTCCTGCAGACTGCTGTGGCCCTGTTCAGGAGATCCTGGGGAGCCCCAGCGGTCAGACCCCCCATGATCTATAAATTATCCCTATCCTTTGGATAGAAGACAAGTTATACTTCACTACAGTTCACTTGTGATTAAACTGCACAGTCAATGGCGTACACAGGAAAGGAAACCAAATTCCAGAATTGCGCATTTTTGGTCGCTTCATATACCAGAAAAAAAAATGTCAGAAAGTTCCTCAAAAACAAAATTGGTACCAATAAAACTACAGACAGCACAATAAATTAGCCTCTATACATCACTGTACATGGAAAAATATTTTTTTTATAAAAAAAAAAAAAGTTGTCAAATAGTTACCGTATATACTCGAGTATAAGCCGAGTTTTTCAGCACGATTTTTCGTGCTGAAAACACCCCCCTCGGCTTATACTCGAGTGAACTCCCCCACCCGCAGTGGTCTTCAACCTGCGGACCTCCAGAGGTTTCAAAACTACAACTCCCAGCAAGCCCGGGCAGCCATCGGCTGTCCGGGCTTGCTGGGAGTTGTAGTTTTGAAACCTCCGGAGGTCCGCAGGTTGAAGACCACTGCGGCCTTCAACATCATCCAGCCCCCTCTCACCCCCTTTAGTTCTGAGTACTCACCTCCGCTCGGCGCTGGTCCGGTCCTGCAGGACTGTCCGGTGAGGAGGTGGTCCGGTGGGATAGTGGTTCCGGGCTGCTATCTTCACTGGGGAGGCCTCTTCTAAGCGCTTTGGGCCCGGCCTCAGAATAGTCATGTTGCCGTGACAACGACGCAGAGGTGCGTCATTTGCGTCATTGTCAAGGCAACGCATCTATTCCGGGCCGGAAGCGCGGAGAAGAGGCGCCCCCGGTGAAGATAGCAGCCCGGACCACCTCCTCACCGGACCACCTCCTCACCGGACAGTCCTGCAGGACCGGACCAGCGCCGAGCGGAGGTGAGTACTCAGAACTAAAGGGGGTGAGAGGGGGGCTGGATGATGTTGAAGGCCGCAGTGGTCTTCAACCTGCGGACCTCCGGAGGTTTCAAAACTACAACTCCCAGCAAGCCCGGACAGCCGATGGCTGCCCGGGCTTGCTGGGAGATGTAGTTTTGAAACCTCTGGAGGTCCGCAGGTTGAAGACCACTGAGGGCGAATGATGAGAAGAGGATGATGAAGGGGGGGTGTGGGGATGATGAAGGGGGGTGGGGATGATTACAAGGGGATGATGAAGGGGGGATGTGTGGGATGATAAGGGGATGATGAAGGGGGGATGTGCGGGATGATAAGGGGATGATGAAGGGGGGATGTGTGGGATGATAAGGGGATGATGAAGGGGGGATGTGCGGGATGATAAGGGGATGATGAAGGGGGGATGTGTGGAATGATGACAAGGGGATGATGAAGGGGGATGTGTGGGATGATAAGGGGATGATGAAGGGGGGATGTGTGGGATGATGACAAGGGGATGATGATGAGGATGTTAATGACGGGTCTGGATGATGACAGGGGGGGATGAGGTATTTCCCACCCTAGGCTTATACTCGAGTCAATAACTTTTCCTGGGATTTTGGGTTGAAATTAGGGGTCTCGGCTTATATTCGGGTCGGCTTATACTCGAGTATATACGGTAAGTAAAATACATTTTTTTTTTTATAAACTGTGTATCCTTTTAATTGTATGGACCCACAGGATAAAGATAATGTGTCATTGTTATCAGAAAGTGAACTGCGAAGAAACAGAAGCCTTTAAAATTACAAAATCATTTTTTTTTTCAATTCCGCCCACAAATATTTCTTTTTGTTTCACCATAGATTTGTTGGGGAAATGTTTGATGATATTACAAAGTACAATTAATGGCGCAAAATATAAGCCCTCATATGGGTCTGTAGGTAGAAAATTGAAAGTGTTAGGATTTTTAGAAGGTCAGGAGGAAAAAACAAAAGTGCAAAAATAAAATGCTGTCTGGCAATACTGGGAGTAGTTGTTTTGCAACAGCTGGAGGCTCCGTTTTGGAAACCGTGGAGTACCAGACGTTTTTCATTTTTATTGGAGAGGGGGGCTGTGTAGGGGTATGTGTATATGTAGTGTTTTTTACTTTTTATTTTTTGTGTTAGTGTAGTGTAGTGTTTTTAGGGTACAGTCGCACGGGCGGCGGTTCACAGTAGTTTCTCGCTGGAAGTTTGAGCTGTTGCAGAAAATTTGCCGCAGCTCAAACTTGCAGCCCGATACTTACTGTAAGCCTCCGCCCATGTGAGTGTACCCTGTACATTCACATTGGGGGGGACATCCAGCTGTTGCAAAACTACAACTCCCAGCATGCGCTGACAGACTGTACATGCTGAGAGTTTTAGTTTTGCAACAGCTGTAGGCACACTGGTTATGTATCACTGAGTTTGTGACCTTTCTCAGTGTTTCAAAACCAGTGTGCCTCCAACTGTTGCAAAACTACAACTCGCAGCATGTACGGTGCATGGTGTAAGGTGACTGCTGGGAGTTGTAGTTTGCAACAGCTGGAGGCACACCGGTCGTGAAACACTGAGTTAGGTAAAAAAAAAAAACTCTGAGTTTCACAACCAGTGTGCCTTCAGCTGTTGCAAAACTACAACATCTCAGCAGTCACCGACAGCCAACGGGCATGCTGGGAGTTGTAGTTATGCAACCAGCAGATGCACCACTACAACTCCCAGCATGCACTTTAGCTGTTTGTGCAAGCTGGGAGTTGTAGTCATACAACAGCTGAAGGTACACTTTTCCATAAAAAAATGTGCCTCCAGCTGTTGCAAAACCATAAGTCCCAGCATGACCATAAGGGAATGCTGGGAGTTGTGGTGGTCTGCCTTCTGCTGTTGCATAACTACAGCTCCCAGCATGCCCTTTTTGCATGCTGGGAGCTGTTGCTAAGCAACAGCAGGAGGCTGTAACTCACCTCCTGCTGCTGCTCCGTCGCAGGACTGTCCCTCGCCGCCGCCGCCGCTCCTGAGGCCCCGATCCCAACATGGACGCCGAGGATCGGGGTCCCCAGCACCCAGGGTGCACGTCCCGCACCCGCTCACGTCCTCCGGAAGAGGGGCGGAGCGGGTGCGGGAGTGACACCCGCAGCAGGCACCCGGATTTGTCGACCGGTAATCCGGCCGACGAATCAGGGCGATCGTGAGGTGGCACCAGTGCCACCTCACCCCTGCAGGCTCTGACTGTTCGGGGCCGTCCCCAGTAATTCCGGGTCACCGGGTCACTGGAGACCCGATTGACCCGGAATCGCCGCAGATCACTGGACTGAATTGTCCAGCGATCTGCGGCCATCGCCGACATGGGGGGGCATAATGACCCCCCTGGGCGATATGCCGGGATGCCTGCTGAACGATTTCAGCAGGCATCCGGCTCCGGTCCCCAACCGGCTAGCGGTGGGGACCGGAATTCCCACGGGCGTATGGATACGCCCTGCGTCCTTAAGGACTCGGAATGCAGGGCGTATCCATACGCCCTGCGTCCTTAAGAGGTTAATGACCAAGCCCATTTTCACCGATCTGCTATTGGTGGTCGCGTCTAGACCACCAATAGCAGGGATAGGAGGGGTGGCACCCCTGCCACCTCACTCCTATCCCTTCAGGGGGATCGTGGGTGTCTTAGACAACCACGATCCCCCTTATATTCCGGGTCGCCAGGGTCACCATAGACCCGAATGACTCGGAATTGGCACAAATCGCAAGTGTGAATTAATTAGCGATTTGCGCCGATCACCGACATGGGGGGGGGTCTGATGACCTCCCTGGGCATTTGCGTAGGGTGCCTGCTGATCGATATCAGCAGGCACCCCGGTCCCGCCCGGTGCAAGGCGGGGACCGAAATTCCCAAGGGCGTATGGATACGCCCTGGGTCCTTAAGGGATTAAACCTAATTTACATTTCAACCCATGATGGTGTCATGCTAAGCAGACCACATTATAAAAGTGCTGAACCCTGTGATGTAGAACTGGCGGACTATCTGATGTGTATACTGGACTATCTGATGTGTATACTGGACTATCTGATGTGTATACTGGACTATCTGATGTGTATATTGGACTATCTGATGTGTATACTGGACTATCTGATGTGTATACTGGACAATCTGATGTGTATACTGGACTATCTGATGTGTGTACTGGACTATCTGATGTGTGTACTGGACTATATGATGTGTGTACTGGACTATCTGATGTGTATACTGGACTATATGATGTGTATACTGGACTATCTGATGTGTATACTGGACTATCTGATGTGTATACTGGACTATCTGATGTGTGTAGTGGACTATCTGATGTGTATACTGGACTATCTGATGTGTATACTGGCCTATCTGATGTGTATACTGGACTATATGTTGTGTATACTGGACTATCTGATGTGTATACTGGACTATCTGATGTGTGTACTGGACTATCTGATGTGTATACTGGACTATCTGATGTGTATACTGGACTATCTGATGTGTATACTGGACTATCTGATGTGTATACTGGACTATCTGATGTGTATACTGGACTTTCTGATGTGTATACCGGACTATCTGATGTGTATACTGGACTATCTGATGTGTATACTGGACTATCTGATGTATATACTGGACTATCTGATGTGTATACTGGACTATATGATGTGTATACTGGACTATCTGATGTGTATATTGGACTATGTGATGTGTGTACCGGACTATCTGATGTGTATACCGGACTATCTGATGTGTATACTGGATTATCTGATGTGTATACTGGACTATCTGATGTGTATACTGGATTATCTGATGTGTATACTGGACTATCTGAAGTGTATACTGGACTATCTGATGTGTATACTGGATTATCTGATGTGTATACTGGACTATCTGATGTGTATACTGGAATATGTGATGTGTATACTGGACTATCTGATGTGTATACTGGACTATCTGATGTGTATACTGGACTATCTGATGTGTATACTGGATTATCTGATGTGTATACTGGACTATCTGATGTGTATACTGGACTATCTGATGTGTGTACTGGACTATCTGATGTGTGTACTGGACTATGTGATGTGTGTACTGGACTATATGATGTGTGTACTGGACTATCTGATGTGTATACTGGACTATATGATGTGTATACTGGACTATCTGATGTGTATACTGGACTATCTGATGTGTATACTGGACTATCTGATGTGTGTAGTGGACTATCTGATGTGTATACTGGACTATCTGATGTGTGTAGTGGACTATCTGATGTGTATACTGGACTATCTGATGTGTATACTGGACTATCTGATGTGTATTCTGGACTATCTGATGTGTATACTGGACTATCTGATGTGTATACTGGACTATATGTTGTGTATACTGGACTATCTGATGTGTGTACTGGACTATCTGATGTGTATACTGGACTATCTGATGTGTATACTGGACTATCTGATGTGTATACTGGACTATCTGATGTGTATACTGGACTATCTGATGTGTATACTGGACTTTCTGATGTGTATACCGGACTATCTGATGTGTATACTGGACTATCTGATGTGTATACTGGACTATCTGATGTATATACTGGACTATCTGATGTGTATACTGGACTATCTGATGTGTATACTGGACTATCTGATGTGTATATTGGACTATGTGATGTGTGTACCGGACTATCTGATGTGTATACCGGACTATCTGATGTGTATACTGGATTATCTGATGTGTATACTGGACTATCTGATGTGTATACTGGACTATCTGATGTGTATACTGGACTATCTGATGTGTATACTGGACTATCTGATGTGTATACTGGATTATCTGATGTGTATACTGGACTATCTGAAGTGTATACTGGACTATCTGATGTGTATACTGGATTATCTGATGTGTATACTGGACTATCTGATGTGTATACTGGACTATGTGATGTGTATACTGGACTATCTGATGTGTATACTGGACTATCTGATGTGTATACTGGACTATCTGATGTGTATACTGGATTATCTGATGTGTATACTGGACTATCTGATGTGTATACTGGACTATCTGATGTGTGTACTGGACTATCTGATGTGTGTACTGGACTATGTGATGTGTGTACTGGACTATATGATGTGTGTACTGGACTATCTGATGTGTATACTGGACTATATGATGTGTATACTGGACTATCTGATGTGTATACTGGACTATCTGATGTGTATACTGGACTATCTGATGTGTGTAGTGGACTATCTGATGTGTATACTGGACTATCTGATGTGTATTCTGGACTATCTGATGTGTATACTGGACTATCTGATGTGTATACTTTACTATCTAATGTGTATACTGGACTTTCTGATGTGTATACTGGACTATCTGTTGTGTATACTGGACTATCTGATGTGTATACTGGACTATCTGATGTGTGTACTGGACTATCTGATGTGTATACTGGACTATCTGATGTGTATACTGGACTATCTGATGTGTATACTGGACTATCTGATGTGTATACTGGACTTTCTGATGTGTATACCGGACTATCTGATGTGTATACTGGACTATCTGATGTGTATACTGGACTATCTGATGTATATACTGGACTATCTGATGTGTATACTGGACTATCTGATGTGTATACTGGACTATCTGATGTGTATATTGGACTATTTGATGTGTGTACCGGACTATCTGATGTGTATACCGGACTATCTGATGTGTATACTGGATTATCTGATGTGTATACTGGACTATCTGATGAGTATACTGGACTATCTGATGTGTATACTGGACTATCTGATGTGTATACTGGACTATCTGATTTGTATACTTGATTATCTGATGTGTACACTGGACTATCTGAAGTGTATACTGGACTATCTGATGTGTATACTGGATTATCTGATGTGTATACTGGACTATCTGATGTGTATACTGGACTATGTGATGTGTATACTGGACTATCTGATGTGTATACTGGACTATCTGATGTGTATACTGGACTATCTGATGTGTATACTGGATTATCTGATGTGTATACTGGACTATCTGATGTGTATACTGGATTATCTGATGTGTATACTGGACTATCTGATGTGTATACTGGACTATCTGATGTGTATACTGGACTATCTGATGTGTATACTGGACTATCTGATGTGTGTACTGGACTATCTGATGTGTATACTGGACTATCTGATGCGTGTACTGGACTATCTGATGTGTATACTGGACTATCTGATGTGTATACTGGACTATCTGATGTGTATACTGGACTATCTGATGTGTATACTGGACTATCTGATGTGTATACTGGACTATCTGATGTGTATACTGGACTATCTGATGTGTGTACTGGACTATCTGATGTGTATATTGGACTATCTGATGTGTATACTGGACTATCTGATGTGTATACTGGACTATCTGATGTGTGTACTGGACTATCTGATGTATATACTGGACTATCTGATGTGTATACTGGACTATCTGATGTGTATACTGGACTATCTTATGTGTATACTGGGCTATCTGATGTGTGTACTGGACTATCTGATGTGTATACTGGACTATCTGATGTGTATACTGGGCTATCTGATGTGTGTACTGGACTATCTGATGTGTATATTGGACTATCTGATGTGTATACTGGACTATCTGATGTGTATACTGGACTATCTGATGTGTGTACTGGACTATCTGATGTATATACTGGACTATCTGATGTGTATACTGGACTATCTGATGTGTATACTGGACTATATGATGTGTATACTGGACTATCTGATGTGTATACTGGACTATCTGATGTGTATACTGGACTATCTGATGTGTGTAGTGGACTATCTGATGTGTATACTGGACTATCTGATGTGTATTCTGGACTATCTGATGTGTATACTGGACTATCTGATGTGTATACTTTACTATCTAATGTGTATACTGGACTTTCTGATGTGTATACTGGACTATCTGTTGTGTATACTGGACTATCTGATGTGTATACTGGACTATCTGATGTGTGTACTGGACTATCTGATGTGTATACTGGACTATCTGATGTGTATACTGGACTATCTGATGTGTATACTGGACTATCTGATGTGTATACTGGACTATCTGATGTGTATACTGGACTTTCTGATGTGTATACCGGACTATCTGATGTGTATACTGGACTATCTGATGTGTATACTGGACTATCTGATGTATATACTGGACTATCTGATGTGTATACTGGACTATCTGATGTGTATACTGGACTGTCTGATGTGTATATTGGACTATTTGATGTGTGTACCGGACTATCTGATGTGTATACCGGACTATCTGATGTGTATACTGGATTATCTGATGTGTATACTGGACTATCTGATGAGTATACTGGACTATCTGATGTGTATACTGGACTATCTGATGTGTATACTGGACTATCTGATTTGTATACTTGATTATCTGATGTGTACACTGGACTATCTGAAGTGTATACTGGACTATCTGATGTGTATACTGGATTATCTGATGTGTATACTGGACTATCTGATGTGTATACTGGACTATGTGATGTGTATACTGGACTATCTGATGTGTATACTGGACTATCTGATGTGTATACTGGACTATCTGATGTGTATACTGGATTATCTGATGTGTATACTGGACTATCTGATGTGTATACTGGATTATCTGATGTGTATATTGGACTATCTGATGTGTATACTGGACTATCTGATGTGTGTACTGGACTATCTGATGTGTATACTGGACTATCTGATGTGTGTACTGGACTATCTGATGTGTATACTGGACTATCTGATGCGTGTACTGGACTATCTGATGTGTATACTGGACTATCTGATGTGTATACTGGACTATCTGATGTGTATACTGGACTATCTGATGTGTATACTGGACTATCTGATGTGTATACTGGACTATCTGATGTGTGTACTGGACTATCTGATGTGTATATTGGACTATCTGATGTGTATACTGGACTATCTGATGTGTATACTGGACTATCTGATGTGTGTACTGGACTATCTGATGTATATACTGGACTATCTGATGTGTATACTGGACTATCTGATGTGTATACTGGACTATCTGATGTGTATACTGGGCTATCTGATGTGTGTACTGGACTATCTGATGTGTATACTGGACTATCTGATGTGTATACTGGGCTATCTGATGTGTGTACTGGACTATCTGATGTGTATATTGGACTATCTGATGTGTATACTGGACTATCTGATGTGTATACTGGACTATCTGATGTGTGTACTGGACTATCTGATGTATATACTGGACTATCTGATGTGTATACTGGACTATCTGATGTGTATACTGGACTATCTGATGTGTATACTGGGCTATCTGATGTGTGTACTGGACTATCTGATGTGTATACTGGACTATCTGATGTGTATACTGGGCTATCTGATGTGTTTACTGGACTATCTGATGTGTATACTGGACTATCTGATGTGTATACTGGACTATCTGATGTGTATACTGGACTATCTGATGTGTATACTGGACTATCTGATGTGTATACTGGACTATCTGATGTGTATACTGGGCTATCTGATGTGTATACTGGACTATCTGATGTGTATACTGGACTATCTGATGTGTATACTGGGCTATCTGATGTGTATACTGGACTATCTGATGTGTATACTGGACTATCTGATGTGTATACTGGGCTATCTGATGTGTATACTGGACTATCTGATGTGTATACTGGACTATCTGATGTGTATACTGGACTATCTGATGTGTATACTGGACTATCTGATGTGTATACTGGACTATCTGATGTGTATACTGGACTATCTGATGTGTATATTGGACTATGTGATGTGTATACTGGGCTATCTGATGTGTATACTGGACTATCTGATGTGTATACTGGACTATCTGATGTGTATACTGGACTATCTGATATGTATACTGGACTATCTGATGTGTGTACTGGACTATCTGATGTGTATACTGGACTATCTGATGTGTATATTGGACTATCTGATGTGTATACTGGACTATCTGATGTGTATACTGGACTATCTGATGTGTATACTGGACTATCTGATGTGTATACTGGACTATCTGATGTGTATACTGGCTTTCTGACTCTGTCCCAATGGCAGGTGTTAAGAGAAGGATGAGACATGTTTTTTTATTTATATATTTATTAAGAATAATACACAGGATAAATGTCCGTCCTCGGCTCCCGGCTGTAGTCATAGGCCTCAGTCTTCACTATTCTACAGGATGGTTCTGTTCCGGGTCCGGTATCTTGGTCCTCAGGCTGACGTTAATGTCATTTCTGGAAATCTTTACTGACAAATGCTGTAAATCTGTATAGTGGGTCACATGGTATAAGGTGACGCCGCAGAATCCCAGGTATTCAGCCACCATGACGGGGACATACATAATCTCCTCGCAGTGTCCGGTGCACAGATCCGTATAGAAGGAGACCTGACCGACACTGAAGAGCAGCAGCACCACAGAAGTCACTAAGGTGGAGGCCAGCCTTATATGGCAAACAATCCGGCTGCTGTATGACCTTTTGTATAGGAATCCAGCTTGGCACACATTATATATGGCTCCACAAATAAATGCCATACCTGAGCTGATCCTGTGTATTGTAGGATTGTTCCCCATAGTAAATACGGCATTCAGGGCTGTTCCTATGCACATGATGCATCCTAAGGTAAACAAGATCTTCTGGTAAATCCTAAAATGCTTCGCAGATGGTTCAGAGCGCAGGAACATAAATCGGTGCTGCAGGTAGGTGACGGCAACTCCTATGATGGGTGCACCAAAGAACACAACCTTATATATTATCCACTCAGGATATCCTACAGCCGTGTCACTGATAAACGGCTGTCTGCTATGTCCTAGGGCGATGGTCAAGGTGACAAGAGTGCTGAGGCCCAAAAGGTTCCATGTGACCCAAAGGATAGGCAAGAACCCTAATCCCTGGATCTCCATGGCACAAAGAAACAACAAAAATCGCTGAGATAAAGGAAAGATTCGCTAAGCAAAAGCCGCTGTCTCTGTCCAACTCTCTCTGTGTAATCAGATTGTCAGGCGGGGTTTTCTATAGGCTCGGAACTCGATGATGTCACATCTGTGATGTCATTCTTTGGTTCATCTCGGTAACACCATCATGCTGCATACTGATTGGTCCTCAGTGTTGTAGATCTTTATGCAGACAATCCTGGCATCACATTTGCTGATATTTAGTGTTTCTACAGTCAAATAAAACTAGTAATGGCTGAATCCACATTTCAACAGGGTTTTCCAAAATCTCTTCCAACATGAATTCATCTGAATATAACCTTATGTATCTGTAATTCTGCCAATTCTCTTCTTTTACTACAAAGGTTAATGTTTTGTCAGATGTACAACATATAAAAAGGTTTTTAACATTTCTGTGACTGCTCAGTGGTTAAAAAACAAACACAAAACCATTGCAGATGGGGTTGTACTTGGATATATTTGTACATTTGTAGATGTCCATATTATATTTTATTGTTTTCTGTGTAAAGTCCAATACAAAGAAAATATGTAGAAAAAAATTCTGCACTTTTTTTTTTTTCTTTTTTTTTTTTTTAAAGCTCTTTTGTTCGACGTCGCTCCGTTTAGGAGGCGGCGTCTCAGACTGGCAAAGAGGAGGTTAAATAAAGTTAGAAGAAAAAAAAAAATGAGTAGCTGGAGAAATAGGGGGGAGGCGGAACCTAGAAGGGTAGGAGGACAGGGATAGGCTAGGTTAACAGGAAGGGGAGGAGGAGTAATAGGGGATAAAATGTGTTGCTGAGGCTTGCGGCTTCCTCTTTGTGGAGTCCCCGGCAAGTGTGAAGATTCCCGCCCACCCACCCCTTTTACGTTCTGTTTTGGTATAAAATAAAAAAAAATTTGTAATAGTTGGTATAAAAAAAAAAATTATGTTAATTTGTGTCGGTGTTTTATCCCTTGGTTATAGGTGGGTCCCGTGGGACTTTTAGGGCTATTCGGCTGAATGGTGCCTGTTGGGTCGCTGTGACCTTGGGATCTGGTGATGTGGAGCGGGTTGAGGTTTGGTTCCCGTTTTAATGTTGTTCTCTTTTAGGCTAAGTCACAGAGTGGCGGAGGAGAAATTTGGAGGAGATTTTACTGGAGAGTAGAGTGTGATGCCCGTCGAAGAGGGCGGCCGGCTGACCGCTTACCTCTGAGAGTGTTCAAATCAGAAGTTTGGATATAAATGGTTTATATTAATGGTTATTAAATAAACGCTGTGGCCGACCCCCTGTTGTCCAGCAAAAGCAAGAAGTGGTCAGTGTTTTTATTATATCCAGCGAACAGTTAGAAACATAAATAAACTGAAGGTCACCTATTGTCAGTCTAAAAGAAACCAAGAATATGTCCGTACAATGCTTTTCTAACATACATATTATTACAACAGTTCTTTGGGTCAGCTGATTGACAGCCCTTCTTTAGTTACACAATATACCTGTATCTTGGCCCCCATAGACATCACATGGTAACAGTACCTACTGCATCCATCGGTTTCATGGCCGTCCTGTGGGGGCTACACAAGACCACGTTCACCCCCTTTTCTTATGTTTATAATTAAAAGTTTGTTAAAAAAAATTGTGGAAGGAAAACAAATTAAATTAAACTCAACCGGTCTCAGGTAGCCCCCCCACCCGGGGATATATTTACCATAGAGACGGTATTGGGGTCTTTCACTATGGAATAACAGCACGTGTCTCATTGGTCTGTGTAGATTACTGAGGGCTGGTGCGCTCCTATATTTGCAAATAACTATAAAAATGTGCAGTTTAACCTCTTAAGGACCCAGGACGTACGGGGACGTCATCGCACCCTGGGCTTTAAGGACACAGGACGTCCCCGTAAGTCCTGGCGATTTCCGATCCCTGCCGTGCGCCGGGCAGAGATCGGAACGGCATGTCTGCTGATATCCTTCAGCAGGCATGCCGTGCAAATGCCGAGAAGGGTCCCGGGACCCCCGCATGTCGGCGGTCGCCGGAGATCGCTTGCGAAATCACGCAAGCGATCTTCGTCGATTCGGGTCATTCGGGTCACTTGTGACCCGATGACCTGGAAATAAATGGTGATCGGCAGTGTACAATTACACCGCCAATCACCTGCAGTTGCTGGGTAGCGGTAACAATACTGTCACCGCCCCAGCAACGCTGCTATTGGCCGGCGATCGTCCGGCCAATAGCAGAGCAGCAGAGGAGGGGTTAACGGTCCCTTCCCGCTGCTGGACCCGCTGTTTTCGTTCAGTCAGCGGGTGCAGCAGCAGGAAGAGGACCGCTGATCCCCCCTCAGAGCTCCGGAGCCCCTCAGGAGCCGTAGAATGGGGAAAGCTGAGTGCAGGGACAGGTAGGAGCAAATAAGTAACACAGTGTAATAAAAGTTAAAAAAAAAGTTTTAAAAAAGTTTTAAAAAAAAGAACCCCCCCCCCTCCCACCGACCCCCTAATAGGTCCCCAAGGGTCTTATTAGGATCTGATCCCGGACCCCGGGTCCTATTAGGGGTTCAGGGAGCTTCGTGCGCCACTCCATTTTTTTTTTTTTTGGGGGGGGCCACAGCTTTTTTTTTATATTACTGTTATTTCACTTTTTACACACAGCACCACACAGTACATACAGTACAGCCCCACCCCCGCACACACACCCTCCCTCCCGCCAACGTAGAAAAAAGGCGATGGCCCGCCGGGCATTTTCGGTAGCGGAGGCTAACGCTTTTTTAGCCTCCGACTCCGAATCTGCCAGTGAGGACGATGAAGATCCAACTTTTTTGTGTTCTTCATCGCCCTCCTCATCATCAAGTAGTGATGATGAGTCCCCTGTACGGCGGCGGAGACGCCGCCAGGCGAGGCCACGCACCCCCCATGAGAGTGACCCAGTGGCCGACACTAGTATGAGTGGCAATGCCGCTCGTAATAGGAGTCCGGCCCCCCAGACAAGTGCAGCGGAGCCCCCTTCCGCTGACCCTGTCTGGAGCCCCCCAGAGGATTATCAGCCACGGATTCCTGAGTATGTTGGCGACTCAGGAATCCGGATTGACACGGCTGGGTTCACTGATCTGGACTTTTTAAAGTTTTTTTTCAGTGACAGCCTGGTCAATCTAATGGTGGAGCAAACGAACTTGTACGCCCAGCAGTTCATTGCCCACCACCCCGATTCCTTTTTGGCCAGGTCCAATGAATGGTGTGCCATTGATGCAGCGGAAATGAGGACATTTTGGGGCCTCACGCTGCATATGGGCCTGGTCAAAAAACCAAGTGTCCGTCATTACTGGAGCGGGGACTTCCTATACCAGACCCCGCTTTACAGTATGGCGATGACACGGAAGCGGTACGAGGCGATTCGGAAATGCCTGTATTATGCAGATAATGAGGCATGTCCGCCTCGAGGTGATCCCACCCATGACCGGCTTTACAAAGTGAGGCCGGTCATCGATCACTTTGGGGCCAAATTTTTGGAGGCCTACGTACCGCTCAGGGACCTCTCGGTAGATGAGTCTCTCATCAGTTTTAAGGGGAGACTCATCTTCTGCCAGTATATTCCCTCAAAGCAGGCGCGGTATGGCGTGAAGCTCTATAAACTCTGCGAGAGTACCTCCGGGTACACTTGCAGGTTTAGAGTATATGAGGGACGAGATTCCCGTATTGAACCCCCAGATTGTTCCCCCACTCTGGGTGTTAGCGGGAAAATCGTTTGGGACCTTATGCACCCATTGCTGGATAAGGGTTTCCGCCAGATCCACGTCCGCTTGTGGGACCGTGCGGAAGAATCAGAGAGGCCTCCCTCTAAATTTTGTTAAGACGCCTATCCCCAAGGGTGAGTCCCGTGCCCTGACCCATGATAACCTGTTGTTGGTCAGGTATAAGGATAAGAGGGATGTCCTTATACTCACCACTATTCATGGGAATGGCAGCACCCCTGTCCCTGTGCGAGGTACCGTGGGACCGGTCCTCAAGCCCGATTGTATTCTGGACTACAATCGGTATATGGGGGGAGTTGATCTCTCTGATCAAGTCCTCAAGCCATATAACGCCATGCGGAAAACACGGGCATGGTACAAAAAAGTTGCGGTCTACTTGGTACAGGTTGCCATGTACAACGCTTTTGTACTATCCCAGTACGCTGGCAACACAGGGACATTCCTCCAGTACCAAGAAGAAGTCCTAAGGTTCCTAATCTTTGCTGACCGGGAAAGAGCAGGCCGGACTTCCCAAGGGTCTGGAGTTATAGGCGCCAGGATCGTCCCAGGCCAACACTTTCCAGGTGAGATCCCCCACAGTGGAAAGAAGGGGCGATCCCAGAAAAAATGCAGAGTGTGTTACAGGAGGGGACTCGGAGGGACACCAGGTACCAATGTGACACTTGCCCAGATAATCCGGGCCTCTGCATAGGCTGCTTCAGGGAGTATCACACTTCCATGGAGCCCTAAATTTTCCCTTTTCATTTACATTTTCCATAATTTGACCAATGTACCAGAGTACATTCCAAAATATAACCCCCATAAATCACTAAATTGCCCCAAAAAAACTGAAAAAACAAAAAACCTGATAAGACCTCTGGGGGTATTTTTTCAAAAATGGGTCATAGGTCACTGAGTCACTATCATTGGGGACTTTTTATGTTGCCTCAAATGCGCATCGCTCTCTCTCCACCTGAGCGGGGTGCGCATTTGAGGCAACAGGTTAGGGATGGCCACACACATCACATTCCCAGAATGATGACTCAGAGCATAGGGTTTGGGGTGGGCATATTTTTTTTTAGTTTTGGCTATGCTCTGGGTCATCATTCTGGGAACATATCTTGTTTTATTATTTTATGATTTATAGTTTTCTGGCCCACTGTACCCCATATTACGGGCCTCTGTACCCCACCTGTCTACCCAAGTTACGGCCCGTTTTCCCCCATAGTGTTCCCCTCTTTTAGGGCTCAGTGCTCCCCCCCATTAATGCTCCTTGAGTGGGGATCCTACATCCTGGCTGCTATAATAAGCTCAAGGCCCCTGACTGACTTCCCACTCCAAGACCTGGTGTGCACCCGCGGAGCAAAAATCATAAAAATTAGGGTATGTACTTATTCCAAAGAAATGTATTTACAAATTTTGGGGTGTCTTTTCTGCTATTAACCCTTGTAAAAATTTTAAATTTGGGGGAAAACCCACATTTTTGTGAAATTTTAATTTTTTTATTTTACATATGCAAAAGTCGTGAAACCCCTGTGGGGTTTTAAGGCTTACTTTACCCCTAGTTACGTTCCTCAAGGGGTCTAGTTTCCAAAATGTGATGCCATGTGTTTTTTTTTTTTGCTGTCCTGGCACCATAGGGGCTTCCCAAATGCGACATGTCCCCCCCCCCCCCCCCCCATTTCAGCAAAGTTTGCAAATGTGACTCCTTCTCTTCTGAGCATTGTGGCACTCCTGCAGTGCACTTGATGTCCACTTATGGGGTACCTCCATACTCAGAAGAGATGGGGTTACAAATTTTGGGGGGTATTTACTGCTATTAACCCTTGCAAAAATGTGAAATTTGGGGGGAAACACACATTTTAGTGAAATTTTTTTTTTTTTAATTTACATATGGAAAAGTAGTGAAACCCCGGTGGGGTATTAAGGCTCACTTAATTCCTTGTTACGTTCCTCAAGGGGTCTAGTTTCCAAAATGGTATGCCATGTGGGGTTATTTTGTTGTTCTGGCACCATAGGGGCTTCCTAAATGCAACATGCCCCCCTAGCAAAATTTGCTCTCAAAAAGCCAAATATTACTCCTTCTCTTCTGAGCATTGTAGTTCGCCCGTAGTGCAGTTAAGGGGAACTTATGGGGTACCTTCATACTCAGAAGAGATGGGGTTACAAATTTTGGGGGGTATTTACTGCTATTAACCCTTGCAAAAATGTGAAATTTGGGGGCAAACACACATTTTAGTGAAAAAAAAATAAATTTACATATGGAAAAGTCGTGAAACCCCTAAGGGGTATTAAGGCTCATTTAATTCCTTGTTACGTTCCTCAAGGGGTCTAGTTTCCAAAATGGTATGGCATGTGGGGTTATTTTGTTGTTCTGGCACCAAAGGGGCTTCCTAAATGCAATATGTCCCCCAAAAACCATTTCAGAAAAACTTACTCTCCAAAATCCCCTTGTCGCTCTTTACATAGACATATGAGGTATGTGCTTACTCGAGAGAAATTGGGCTACAAATACAAGTATAAATTTTCTCCTTTTACCCCTTGTAAAAATTCAAAAATTGGGTCTACAAGAACATGCGAGTGTAAAAAATGAAGATTGTGAATTTTCTCCTTCACTTTGCTGCTATTCCTGTGAAACACCTAAAGGGTTAAAATGCTGACTGAATGTCATTTTGAATACTTTGGGGGGTGTAGTTTTTATAATGGGGTCATTTGTGGGGTATTTCTAATATGAAGACCCTTCAAATCCACTTCAAACCTGAATTGGTCCCTGAAAAATTGTGATTTTGGAAATTTTGTGAAAAATTGGAAAATTGCTGCTGAACTTTGAAGCCCTCTGGTGTCTTCCAAAAGTAAAAACTCGTCAATTTTATGATGCAAATAAAAAGTAGACATATTGTATATGTGAATAAAAAAAAAATAATATTTGGAATATTCATTTTCCTTACAAGCAGAGAGCTTCAAAGTTAGAAAAATGCAAAATTTTCAAGTTTTTTATCAAATTTTGGGATTTTTCACCAAGAAAGGATGCAAGTTACCAAAAAATTTTACCACTATGTTAAAGTAGAATATGTCTCGAAAAAACAATCTCGGAATCAGAATGATAACTAAAAGCATTCCAGAGTTATTAACGTTTAAAGTGACAGTGGTCAGATGTGCAAAAAATGGCCGGGTCCTGAGGTGTAAAATGGCTGGGTCCTTAAGGGGTTAAACAAGGTAATAGGTAATTTCCCATTGGCCTCCTGAAATGCTGCTATGAAGGAAGGTTTGGGTTACACCTGGAATCTATTACCTCCAAACTGAGATGAGGAAATGTAAATGGAGACGTGAATGGCCCTGTTTATTATGTTTATTTATACTGTAAAATATATTGTAATCTGCGCTGCATTTTGGATCCACATATTATATCAAAACTCAAGAGTCTCAAAGAAAAGCGATAAAAAGACCAGGGAAGAGGGGCGTAGGAACCCTCACAAATCTGGGGGATAACATTTTAATTGGTTGTTTTGCAAGGGCGGAGCCACAAAGGACCAGAGGGGGTGGAACCATGCAATGTTGGGTGACGCTACAAAATTGAGCTTCAGGCTTCTCAGCACAGGTACCTTCAGGGAGCAGTGAATTCAGGAGACCGGGATCTGTCAGGACTGTGGGAGGTCAGGATCTGTCAGGACTGTGGGAGGTCAGGATCTGTCAGGACTGTGGGAGGTCAGGATCTGTCAGGACTGTGGGAGGTCAGGATCTGTCAGGACTATGGGAGGTCGGGATCTGTCAGGACTGTCTGAGGTCAGGATCTGTCAGGACTGTCTGAGGTCAGGATCTGTCAGGACTGTGGGAGGTCAGGATCTGTCAGGACTGTGGGAGGTCAGGATCTGTCAGGACTGTGGGAGGTCGGGATCTGTCAGGACTGTGGGAGGTCAGGATCTGTCAGGACTGTGGGAGGTCAGGATCTGTCAGGACTGTGGGAGGTCAGGATCTGTCAGGACTGTGGGAGGTCAGGATCTGTCAGGACTGTGGGAGATCAGGATCTGTCAGGACTGTGGGAGGTAGGCTGTGTGTGCGGTCAGGGCGGGGAGTTCTCTACAGCCTGTGTAGACACAAAAACACCTTAACGTCACATGGTGTACATGTATGCCCTGATCGCAGTACTAGTGTATGAAGTGCACTTACTTGCTGAGCGCGCTTCATTCCTGGTAAGTATTGACTGCAATTATCAGCAATCACGCCCCTCCCCTAATAAAAGTGTAAATCACCCCCTTTACCCAATAAAGTAATGTGGTGTCACTGCGTATGGAAATGTCCAAACTATTAAAATATAACGTCAGTGGTGTAAACATAAAAAAAATTCCAGAATTTCTGATTTTTGGTCACTTCAAGAAAAAAATTTTATAAAAAGGATAAAAAAAAAGTTCAGTCAAAACAAAAATGGTGCAAAAACTAAAGATTATGGCACAAAATATGCCATACAGCCATATATAGGGAAAAAAGGGTTATAGGGTCAGAAAAGGAAAATTTTAAGCATACAAATTTTCACCCAAAAAGCTTTAATTTTATAAAAGTAGTAAGATAAAACAAAACCTATATAAATTGGGTATCATTGTATGGACCTACAGAATAAAGATAGTATTGTCTGTGGTAGAAGGGCTGACGTACGTTACCTTTATGAAATGGCGCACAGCATATGATCAATTTGTCTGAGCCATACACAACGAGGAGAAATGATCTCAGCACAGACAATTTTACACTGAAAGAAAAAGTGTCTGTGTTCTGTGCTGTGTGTGGCTGCATGCTGACCCTCTGCTGACCCTCTGCTGACCCTCTGCTGACCCCCTGCTGACCCTCTGCTGACCCTCTGCTGACCCTCTGCTGACTCCCTGCCGACCCTCTGCTGACCCTCTGCTGACCCTCTGCTGACCCTCTGCTGACCCCCTGCTGACCCCCTGCTGACCCCCTGCTGACCCTCTGCTGACCCTCTGCTGAACCCCTAGAACTTCTTTATTTTTCCATATACACGGCTGTATGAGGGCTAATTTTTTGTGCCATGATCTGTAGTTTTAACATGTTTTATATTTTATTTATTTATATTTTTACTTCTGTGAAATGTGAAAAGAGGGTAAATTATTTTTTGGGGGAGGGGCCTATTCACATTCATTTAAACTCAGGGTGTGCTGGGAGTTGTAGTTGTGTACCATATAGAGAGACACATTAGAGCTGCAAGCCACAACCTTTGACTCTCCAAATGTTGCAAAACTACAACTCCAAACATGTCCTAACAGTCAGGGCATGCTGATAGTTGTAGTTTTGTACCCTACAGAGAGACCTGTTAAGGCAGTGTGTCCTTATGGGTTCTGGGGACTATGTTTAGGAGAAGGATCTGGCATCTATGTTTGGGGGAAGAGTGTGGTCTGGGGTCTGTACCCAGCCAAGCTGTCATGAGAGGGCAGCATGTTATATGTGTATGGTGGCTGGGGGGGGGGGGGTGAGCTGCAGATGGGGAGCAGAGCTCTGTGACGGTACCTTCAGCTTCCCTGTGGCGGCGGCTCTTTGTACACACTCCTGGCCGATGGCTCGGGGGAGGAGAAGCCCTGTCTTGCTCCAGTGGGCTCAGGCCGCCCCTCTGCTCTATGGGAATGCAGAGGCCAGCCTGGCTGCTTGTTATTCGGCTGCTGTGCCTGTTTAACAAGTGTCCTGACCTGCTGTGCGGGACCATAGCGCTTAGCGACACCCTCTGTATATTCCTGCCAATGCCCAGGGCCGGACTGGGTGTGAAAACCAGCCCTGGAAACAATTACATACCAGCCCCATAGTGTTGTGTCATTATACCAGCACGTCGTCATTTTCTTCTTCATAAAAGGTAAACCAGGGGTAGACATCCTGTTGCCACTCCAGATGTTGTGGACTACACCTCCCATGATGCTTTGCAAGCCTTATTGGAGATGTAGTCCAAAACATCTGGAGAGTCGAAGGTTACCTACCCTGGTCTAAACCAAAAAATATATCATATTGCAATATATAATACCATCACCCTAGTCTTTCTCCCTCAACCTTTTTACATTTCCTTCCCAACAAATATATAATATTAAAATATATAATCACCACAGCCCAAGTTGCCTAAATTTAGACCCCTACATAATATAATCTAAGAATGCCTCATATCAAATTCCCATGTCAGATCTTTCCCGTCCTCCACTGTTGCCCGAGCTCTAATACAATGCTGACTCCCCTCCTGAGCTCTAATACAATGCTGACTCCCCTCCTGAGCTCTTATACAATTCTGACTCCCCTCCTGAGCTCTAATACAATGCTGACTCCCCTCCTGAGCTCTAATACAATTCTGACTCCCCTCCTGAGCTCTAATACAATGCTAACTCCCCTCCTGAGCTGTAATACAATGCTGACTCCCCTCCTGAGCTGTAATACAATGCTGACTCCCCTCCTGAGCTGTAATACAATGCTGACTCCCCTCCTGAGCTCTAATACAATGCTGACTCCCCTCCTGATCTCTAATACAATGCTGACTCCCCTCCTGAGCTCTAATACAATGCTGACTCCCCTCCTGAGCTCTAATACAATGCTGACTCCCCTCCTGAGCTCTAATACAATGCTGACTCCCCTCCTGAGCTCTAATACAATGCTGACTCCCCTCCTGAGCTCTAATACAATGCTGACTCCCCTCCTGAGCTCTAATACAATGCTGACTCCCCTCCTGTGCTCTAATACAATGCTGACTCCCCTCCTGAGCTCTGATACAATGCTGACTCCCCTCCTGAGCTCTATAACAATGCTGGCTCCCCTCCTGAGCTCTAATACAATGCTGACTCCCCTCCTGAGCTCTAATACAATGCTGACTCCCCTCCTGAGCTCTAATAGAATGCTGACTCCCCTCCTGAGCTCTAACACAATGCTGACTCCCCTCCTGAGCTCTAATACAATGCTGACTCCCCTCCTGAGCTCTAATACAATGCTGACTCCCCTCCTGAGCTATAGTACAATGCTGACTCCCCTCCTGAGCTCTAATACAATGCTGACTCCCCTCCTGAGCTCTAATACAATGCTGACTCCCCTCCTGAGCTCTAATACAATGCTGACTCCCCTCCTGAGCTCTAATACAATGCTGACTTCCTAATCTAATACACTGCAGATCCCCCTCCCCCTAATATACTGCTGATAACCTCCCCCTAATTCACTGCTGATCCCCCTCCCATCACCCTTAATACACTGCTGATCCCCCTCCTCTCCCCCAATACACTGCTGATACCCCTCCCCCTAATATACTTATTATCCCCTCCCGTAATACACTGCTGTCCCCCCCCCAATGCTGACCCCCCTCCTCTCCCATCCCCCCTAATACACTGCTGATCCTCCTCCCATCCCCCTTAATACAATGCTGATACCATCTCACCTAATACAATGCTGATCCACCCTCCCCCTAATACCATGCTGATCGCCCCTCCCCCTAATACAATGCTGATTCCCCCTCCCCCTAATACAATGCTGATTTCCCCCATCCCCCTAATACAATTGTGGTGTCCTGATACTGTATTTCATACTGTACCTTGGTTAGGGGTCCCCAAAGTCAGAGTTCCTAGGAACTGTGGGGGTCCGCTTCTCTAGTCATCCCGTAGTCACCCCTCATATGGTTAATATTCTGCTAAATTATATGTAAATGCTGTATATAATATGTATGCTTACCTGCATAGCGTTGCAGGACCCTAGTTCATGTGACTCGGGTTAGAACTCTATGGTAGGTAAAAGGACCTTTGGAGGTTCATGGGTCATGTGATTACCCATAATGCTTTGTAAAACTGATTGACAGATGGTCTGGGCCAATCCTAAAACGGCCAGCCCCTGCCCATATAAGGGAGCTTCAGCCAATAGACGCTCTCTTGGGTTGCTGACACTTCATGAGGACAGACCTCCGCAACTTACAACGACTACTACTAGACCACAGCCTGCCGGCCTCGGCCTGAAACGAAATAGTGAGTTCTTACAACTTCCCAGCTTATGCTAGCGAGACCTCTGGAACTAAACATACCCCTAAATCCAGTGGATCTATGCTTACAAAATCCTACTAATCAAAAGAACTTACAAAAGTCCCAACTATACATCAATCTCAGCTGCGCTGTACATAGACTTTGTTATAAAGACTGTTCCTGTTATCCCATGTTACAGAAAATCTTCAGTAAAGTTTCAGAAAGTTTTCAGCAAAGCTCTGGTTGTGGACATTGCATTTATTCTACATCTCCCTATCGCTTTTGGGAAGGGTGGCGATAGGCCAAGCATCACAGTATTAACCCTTACCCTGGTGTCACGACTGACAAGAGTTAATTATACCTGTGATATACCTTACAGCAACACCCCAACTGCCATACACTCCCCCCCCCCCCTCCCATCCCCAGGGCCAGATTTAGGCTGCCTGGAAGAAGGAGCACTTCATTATGATGGCCCGCCCCCCCCCCCCCCACCTGACAGTTCCCCCACATTAGGTGCAGTATAGTTCCCCCACATTAGGTTGTAGTTCCCCCAGATTAGGTGCAGTATAAGTCCCCGCACATTAGGTTGGCAGCACAAGTCCCCGCACATTAGGTTGGCAGTACAAGTCCCCGCATATTAGGTTGGCAGTACAGTTCCCCCACATTAGGTTGGCAGTACAAGTCCCCGCATATTAGGTTGGCAGTACAAGTCCCCGCATATTAGGTTGGCAGTACAAGTCCCCGCACATTAGGTTGGCAGTACAGAGCCCCCACATTAGGTGTGCAGTATAGTTCCCCCACATTAGGTGTGCAGTACAGTTCCCCCACATGAGGTGCAGTACAGCTCCCCCACATTTGGTGCAGTATAGTCCCCCACATTAGACTGGCAGTATAGTTCCCCACATTAGGTTGGAAGTTTAGTTCCCCACATTTGGTCTGCAGTATAGTCCCCCACATTAGGTGTGCAGTATTGTTCCCCACTTTAGGTGCAGTATAGCTCCCCCACATTAGGTGCAGTATAGTTCCCCACATTAGGCTGGCAGTATAGTTCCCCACATTAGGTTGGCAGTAAAGTCCCCCACATAAGGTTGGCAGTATAGTCCCCCACATTAGGTTGGCAGTATAGTCCCCCACATTACGTACAGTATAGTTCCCCCCATTAGGTGCAGTATAGTCCCCCACATTAGGTGCAGTATAGTTCCCCCACATTAGGTGCAGGATAGCTCCCCCACATTAGGTGCAGTATAGTTCCTCACATTAGGTGCAGTATAGCTCCCCCACATTAGGTGCAGGATAGTTCCCCACATTAGGTGCAGTATAGTTCCCTCACATTAGGTGCAGTATAGTCCCCCCACGTTTGGTGCAGTATGGTTCCCCCACATTAAGTGCAGTATAGTTACCCACATTAAGTTGGCAGTATAGTCCCCCACATTAGGTGCAGTATAGTTCCCCCACATTTGGTGCATCATAGTTCCCCAACATTAGGTGCAGAATAGTTACCCACATTAGGCTGGAAGTATAGTCCCCAAAATTAGGTGCAGTGTAGTTCCCCACATTAGGTGCAGTATAGTCCCCCACATTAGGTGCAGTATAGTCCCCCACATTAGGTGCAGTATAGTTCCCCCACATTAGGTGCAGTATAGTTCCCCCACATTAGGTGCTGTATAGTTCTCCCACATTAGGTGCAGTATAGTCCCCCCACATTAGGTGCAGTATAGTCCCCCATTTTAAGTGCAGTATAGTCCCCCATTTTAGGTGCAGTATAGTCCCCACATTAGGTGCAGTACAGTTACCCCACATTAGGTGAAGTATAGTTCCCCCACATTAGGTGCAGTACATTTCCCCCACAGACATACAGCTTTCAGCCATATACATTGAATGGCTGGAGGCTGTATTCTTGTTAACTGCCCCACTTCAGTATTACGACCACCGCTCCGGGGTCACGATCTACTGCTATGGCCTATTGGCCATAGCAGTAGGTCCCAGGACGGAGGCGGGGTGGTCGGAACACTGAAGATGACATGCCGCTGGTCACTTACCATGCGCGTGGGTCCTCCTCACTGCTCCGCTCTGCTTTGTTACTATGGGCGCATGCACGGGACGTCAGTGACGTCCTTGCGTGCGCTACCTCCCGACGGCCCCTTCATTTTTAAAGTTGAGGCGAGGCCAAAGAGAGGTAACCGGGGCATCCTTGTGTCCCGAAAAGATTTTTCAGGACACAGGGATGTCCCTAATGTGACAGGGGGCCCCCTGCGGGTAAGGGGCCCGGAGCAGGCGCTCCATGAGCGCCAATGATGATCCAGCCCTGGCAGCCGCTGGAGGGGAAAAAAATGCAGACACATCTCAAAGCGGCCCCAGGGCCGGCAGCCCACCGGGAAATTTCCTGGTATCCCGGTAGGTCAGCCTGGCCCTGCCAAAGCCTAGTCATTTTTCTGAATACAGTCTCTATAATATGGTCCCTATCTGGCGGTGACTTATGGCAAAAGGAGGGGGGTGGGGGCCGACTTTTTCACAAAAAAGTAGCAGCGATAAATTCCTGACCACTGCTACGCATAAACCAATTTGACTGTGTTCAGTGACTTCTTGCAAATCGGCTGCGGCAAAAAGTAATTTTTACTGAAAAGTGCACTGTGTAGAAACATTGGGGAATGATTCTTATAACACCAATATATGGAGGGTTAATCCAGATAATTCACCACAAGATCACCGCAGTGATCCACTAATTCCCTATTTTCCCATATATTAAAAACATATAACTTTATTGATTTATAATAATCCACACCAAATGAAAGATTAAAAATTCAGAGTGTCTCTCTTCCCATGTGTATCAATATTCAATGAGTACCGCTGTACCGCAATCAATTATAATTCTGTATGCACCTTCAGTGTGACATACAGATGGGGAAGGACACCACAAGAATTAAAATCAGTTTACAGCCCCCCTCGACATGTTTCGCCGTTGAACACGGCTTTGTCAAGAGGTTGTAGGGCTATGAACAAAAAACGCCACTACAGGGGTTTTTATAACCTCCTATCATGACCTCATCATAGAGGAAGCGCCTAATACTGATTGGTGGAAAGTCCGTTCCACCAATCATCTGAAGTTCCCATTGATTGATGGCTGTGCCGTCCTATTCTAGTATCAATATTTCCACCAATTACCTTTATTGTGTACCTATCGTCATGACAACCAAGTCACCTGATATGTGACGTACCTGCGCCGCCATGACATCCAAATCACATGATATAATGACGTGCCTGCGCCATAACCTCTGCGACGGCAGTTAGCTGCTCACATCCACTGTCTGCGCGGTGACCCCTGCGCTGTTACTTAGACCAAGATGCTGTCTTCATTCATGGTACGGCGCATGCGTAGATGCTTCTGTCGCGCCGCTGTAAGTATCTCATGGACAGTTGCGCAGTGTAACCTGCGCGAACACTTAGTTTTATTTCCATTCTCCCAATATTGTCCATATACAGCATTCTTACTATATGTAGATGGAGGCTATATTATTATATAGTTATATAAGCAGAGGTGGAATGTCTATTATAATAGGATAACATATCCTGAGTTATTCTACGCCAGTGTGAATTTGAAATCACAGTTATAAGCTATGTAATTGGATAGATTGATAGTCTCTGGTCATTCTATGCATTCCTATATAACTTGGGTCCTAATCATACTGTCTTATGGCGTTGAGACTGTTGAGAATCAGTATTTGGTCTCAAGAAGCCCCCTTATTACGGATATGTCATTATATTCATATGTATTATTGGTCATATTAATCATTGGTCTCTTGTCTTACCTTTTCATCTTTTAAGGACAAACCCCCTTGTTAAGGATATGTCATTAAACTCATATATATTATTGGTCATATTTCTTATTGATCTCTTGTCTTGCCTTTTAATCTTTTAGGACATCACCCTATTGACATGGATCCAGTTCCATCCATCCGGTAAGTACTTATTCCACAGTATCATAAGTGACGCAATCCTGGACCAATTCTCACAAGAATTTAGGGTAATTAATGACTTCAAAAAGGGGGATTTGTTTTTTCATCACCATCATTTAGATTACTCGGGTGGTAATATATATGATTGTTCCAATCACATGATTATTATAGATGATCAATCATAGCCACTTGATATATTATAATTGTATCTCTCATCTCCAACGCCTTAATGGTGGTTGGATTAGTATATTGTCACCTCATCCCTTGTATAGGAAAACTAGAAAAGGACATCTAACAGGCACTTCCTAAACTTTGGTCTATGGACTTGTGTGGTTCAAAGTTGTAATAATAATGGTTGTAATCATAATTAATAATGGCAGGTCTAATTATGAAATAAAGGCTGAGAAGGTGAAACCTTCATTCAAGCCTCTAGGACTTAATGTTTTTAATCTTTGTATCCATCTTGCCTCCTCACGAAGCAGTTTTCTATCCAGATTCCCTCTCCTCGGGCCCAAAGTCATCTTGATTAATCCCCAAAATTTGAGGGTTCGCATGTCTCCTCCATAGACTTCCCTAACATGTCTTGCCAATGGTGTATCCACTCCAGTGCGGATAGTACTCAAATGCTGTGAGATGCGTCTCCTAAGTTCCTGTGTGGTTTTACCCACATATAATTTAGTACATCCACACTGGGCGATATACACCACTCCTGTAGTCCGGCAATTGATGAAGTCTCTAATTACATATTTCCTGTTGTCCACTGGGTTGACAAACTCCTTCATTCTCGGCATAAAACCACAAAATGAACAATTCCCACATGAGTGGGATCCTTTTATAGTGGACTGGAGCCAGGTCTTTTCAGGTTTTTCATAGAATAAACTGTGAACCAAATGTTCACGGATATTCTTCCCCCTTCTGTATGTAACTGAAGGGAAAGGTGTAATGACCTCTTTAAGGTCCTCATCTGCTTCCAAAATGGGCCAAAACTGATGTAATATTTGTATAACTTGATGATTGTTCTCATCATACGTCCCTATACACCGTACAGTCCTACCAGTGGGATTAATGGTCAATTTGCTACTCAGTAATTCTTGTCTGGGGGTATCACGTGCCCTAGCAAATGCTCTATGGAGCACTTTTTTGGGGTATCCCCTCTTAATGAATTTCCCATATAATGTCCTGCATTCCCGTAGGAATGCCTCATTGGTCGAACTATTTCTTTTGGCACGTAAATATTGGCCTACAGGGATCCCCCTCTTTAAGGGGCTGGGATGAAAGCTGCCCCACTCAAGAAATCTATTTGTAGATGTAGGTTTCCTGTATATACATGTCTGGACACTGCCTCCAGACTCCAAGGTGATTTCTAGATCTAGAAAATTAATCGTGGTACTGTGAATTTCAGAGGTGAAAAACATCCCTATATTGTTGTTGTTTAAGGTATTAACAAATTGTTCAAAAAGTGCCTCAGTGCCATCCCAAAATAATAAAACATCATCAATATAACGTGCCCAAAATAATATATGTGAAGTGTAGTCGTGATGAGTGTCAGTGAATACCATCGTGTTTTCCCACCACCCTAAAAATAAATTAGCAAAATTAGGCGCACACGCTGTGCCCATTGCCGTGCCTTTGTGCTGTAAATAGAAGTGACCATCAAAAGTAAAATAATTATGAGTGAGTAAAAAATGAAGTAGTGACAAAATAAATGTATTGTGCTCTGTGAACTGTGTCCCCCTAGTGCACAGAAAGTGATCTACCGCCTTCAACCCCAAATCATGTTGGATATTAGTATACAAAGCCTCAACATCAAGGCTTGCAATGTATGTATTGGGCGGAAAAGAGATTTCTTGTAGTCTAGATACAGCGTCACCAGTGTCCCTAATATAAGACGGCAATGTTTGAACAAAGGGGGCCAACATTTGATTAACATAGAGGCTTATTCCCTCCGTAAGATTCTCATTTCCCGAAATGATAGGGCGTCCTGGAATCTGTGTTTTCTTTTTGTGAATTTTGGGCAGCGCGTACACTGTTGCAATAGTAGGTTTTGGGTTAAGCATGAATTTAAGTTCATCTTCTGTAATTAATCCCTTATCTTCCGCAGGCACGTCATTATATCATGTGATTTGGATGTCATGACGGCGCAGGTACGTCACATATCAGGTGACTTGGTTGTCATGACGATAGGTACACAATAAAGGTAATTGGTGGAAATATTGATACTAGAATAGGACGGCACAGCCATCAATCAATGGGAACTTCAGATGATTGGTGGAACGGACTTTCGGCACTTCCTCTTTGATGAGGTCATGATAGGAGGTTATAAAAACCCCTGTAGTGGCGTTTTTTGTTCATAGCCCTACAACCTCTTGACAAAGCCGTGCATAGAGAATTATAATTGATTGCGGTACAGCGGTACTCATTGAATATTGATACACATGGGAAGAGAGACACTCTGAATTTTTTATCTTTCATTTGGTGTGGATTATTATAAATTAATAAAGTTATATGTTTTTAATATATGGGAAAATAGGGAATTAGTGGATCACTGCGGTGATCTTGTGGTGAAACATTGGGGAAGATTTATCAAAACCTGTCCAGAGGAAAAGTTGCCCAGTTGCCCATAGCAACCAATCAGATCGCTTCTTTCATTTTTCAGAGGCCTTGTTAAAAATGAAAGAAGCGATCTGATTGGTTGCTTTGGGCAACTGGGTAACTTTTCCTCTGGACAGGTTTTGATAAATCTCCCCCATTAGCCCCAAAAAAGTTTAAAAATGACATTTAAAAAAAAATATATCAATTTGGCGCACAAAATCGTTTTTTGGTTTACAGTTTGTGCTAAAACGAGTAAAGTCATTACAAAGTACAATTGGTAGTGCGGAAAACAAGCCCCATATAGGTAGATGGGAAATTGAAAGCATTATTATGAGTATTAGAAGGCCAGGAAGAAAAAACTGACTTGCAAAAAGGAAAAACTATCCCTCTTAAACCCCTTCCTGCATATGGGCATAAATGTACATGGAACCTGTGTATTTGTGTATATAGGGCTGCGTATGTGTGTGTATGGAGGGCTGTGTATGTGTTTGTATGGAGGACTGTGTATCTGTGTGTATGGAGGGCTTTGTATGTGTTTGTATGGAGGGCTGTGTATGTGTTTGTATGGAGGACTGTGTATGTGTGTGTATGGAGGGCTGTGTATGTGTTTGTATGGAGGACTGTGTATGTGTGTATGGAGGGCTGCGTATGTGTGTGTATGGAGGGCTGTGTATGTGTGTAAGGAGGGCTGTGTATGTGTGTGTATGGAGGGCTGCGTATGTGTGTGTATGGAGGGCTGCGTATGTGTGTGTATGGAGGGCTGTGTATGTGTGTATGGAGGGCTACATCGTGTGTGTATGGAGGGCTACGTATGTGTGTGTATGGAGGGCTGTGTATGTGTTTGTATGGAGGACTGTGTATGTGTGTGTGTATGGAGGGCTGCGTATGTGTGTGTGTATGGAGGGCTGTGTATGTGTGTAGGGAGGGCTTCGTATGTGTGTGTATGGAGGGCTGTGTATGTGTGTGTATGGAGGGCTGCGTATGTGTGTGTATGGAGGGCTGCGTATGTGTGTGTGTATGGAGGGATGCGTATTGGATGGGCAAGCTGTGCATAACTAGCTTGCCCCCTGACTGGTGAGCAGTTAAGGGTTGAAGAAATGTACAGGCAAGGTTTTTTAGCCCCCTCCCCCGCCTGTAAAACTTGCCAGTGGCTACAGTGGTATGTCCCATGGGTAGGGGGGAAGGAGTGCACCAATCAGGGGTTTAATAGTTTCCCGGGCTTTCAGGGGCCCTCCCCTGGGTATTTATAGCTGTGGTGCCTCCCTTCCCCCCTCAATCTGCCCAGGACCCGGAGTTTTGTCTGCCGGTTGGTATGTATCTGCCCCTTATATTATGGCCCGGATGGAGCAGGAGGGTGAGGGTTGGCATGCTCGCTTGTGGCTGAGCTGGCCTCCCCTCCTGTTGCACCCTGGCGTTGGGTTCGGGAGGCTGGCGGACCTCTCACCCTCTCACAGTCCCGCTCTCCTTCCCCCTGTCCTGCCCGTTCCTTTAATCCTCCTCCCTGCCCGTTCCTTTAATCCCCCTCCCTGTCCCGTTCCTTTCATCTCCTGCCCGTTCCGTTAATCCCCTTCCCTGTCCCGTTCCTTTAATCTCCTGCCCGTTCCTTTAATCTCCTGCCCGTTCCTTTAATTTCCTGCCCCTTCCTTTCATCCTTTTCTCTGCCCGTTCCTTCAATCCTCTTCCCTGGCCCGAGCCCCCTTCTCATGCGTGCTCCTTTTGAGCGCGCTTTGCCTCCTTCCCCCGTTACTGTCCCCTCCGCTGCGGTGGTGGCCCCCTGGGTGGCTGCTGCTGTTTTTTGCAGGCTTGCGCAAATGGACGTTTATTAACGTCCATTTGCGTGTCCCTAGCTATCATGCGCGCTCACAAGTTGAGCGTGCATCATAGCCACTGGGTCCCGGTTGCTATTAGCAACCAGGACCCATGCTAATGCCGGACATCGCCGATCGGGCAGATGTCTGGTATTACCTTTTTGGATGCGGCGATCAAAGTTGATCGCCGCATCTGAATGTATGTACGGGCGTCCCGGCTGCTCATTCGGGCTGATCGGGACCATCGCGATTAAATCGCGATGTCCCGATCAGCTGGAACGCAGCAGGAGGGTCACTTACCTGCCTCCTGTGCGTCCGCTCATGAATTGATTGCTCCAAGCCTGAAATTCAGGCTTGAGCAATCAATCACCGATGACCCAGATCATTGCCATGTAAACACATGGCAAGTGATCTGTGTTAGGTACTGTGTGTGCAGTGTTGTGGCTCCCTATGGGAGCTATAGCATTGCACAAAAAAAAAAAAGAAAAGTTCATGAAGATCAATTTAACCCTTGCCATAAAACGTTGGATCACTATTCTCCCCCCCTTTCCCCCCCCCCCCCATACATAAAATAAATAAATAAATAAATAAAATACAATAATTAAATAAAATATAAAAATCTGTATTACATCAAGCATATACACCTATACGGTATCGCTGCTTGCGTACATGTCCGTACTATCTAAATATATCTTCGATTGCAGTACTCCTTCAATGGCGTACGCGCCCAAAAAAAAAAAATTTAATAAAAATTCATAAATAAATAAATGAATTAACAAAAATTTTTTTTTATAAAAAATTAAAAATTTTAACAAAAAAAAACCATAAATAAAAAATTATAAATAATAATAAATGAATAATAAATTACAATGAAATGAAAAAGTACAAACTATGTAGATTTCAATGCACATACGCATGTGGTATCAAAGGCCACGTGCGTCAATGTCCGAACTATCAAGTTATATATCCTCATTTGATTGCACGGTTTGGGGTGTAAGCGCAAATTAATAATTAAATATATATATATTCTACAGTCCCATATAGCATATTTTGGTCGCTTTTTATACCTAAAAATAAATAAATAAATGAATAAATAATCACAACTCTGATTGACACGACAATGGTACCGCTGTAAACTTCGGATCATGGCGCATGGTTCTTGCAGCCACTGCACCCCAAACCCTCCATCACCTCTCCTCTGCTGCTGGTTTCCCGGCGCCATTCCGGGCGGCGGCAGAGTACCCGCAACCAGGTGGTCTCCAGCATGCCTTGTCCCACGCCTGCGGTGGTGAAGTGGTTCCTCCATCTTTTGTGCCTTCTCCATCTTCTGGACTTAGTGAGCGTTCTGTTGCGGGGGGCAGGGGTGGCTCTATTTTCGTGCCTGCTCTTGGGGCTTTGGCAGGCCAGTTGTCTTCAGCTGGCTAGGCTGGGTTGGTGCCCTCTCCTTCCCCGGTTAGTGTGCTTATGGCTGTTCTGGGTAGTATCTGCCTTTTGTTCCTGTGTGTTTGTTGGGTTTGGGTCTCGGATATAGGTGTATGTCTATGTTGGTCTCTGGTTGTGAGTTGGGTACGTCTCTTCTTGACGGGGTGCTTTGGTGTGGTATCATTTTCTGCGGTGCTCACTTAGGTGAGTGGTCTTTTGGCCTTACGCTCTGGATGACCAGGTTTTGTGAACTTAGCTCCTGAGGCTTGTTCCTTATCCTGAATCGGTGGCACCCAGTTACGGTTTTGTTTCTTTTGGTTTTCTCCCCCCTTGGTTTGGTGTTTCTCTCCATCACTAGTTGTAGTCCCTCTCCGCTGCTCTGTTTGTCCTAGTGTATTGTCTGATGTTTTCTCCTGTTTTGCTCCCGATCTCTGGTAGGCATGGGACTCCTGTATGTCGTGCTGGGTGCTTTAGCTGATGTGGCGGTGGGTAGGTTTCGCTTGGGTCTCAGTTTGTCTTTCCTTGTGGGTTCTTCTGTTTGTGGTGGTTTTTCCGGAGGGGGATTCTCCTGTGCTCTACGCTTGTTGGGGTGTGGTTTGTTGCAGTCTTCCGCATGCCGTGTTGGCGTTGGTCTGCAGTTTTCCTATGAACGGGGAGTGTTTGCATTTTCTCTGTTTTGGTTTCCTCGGGGCTCGCTAGGTGCCCCTGTTCCGGTCCTTGCTGGTTTACTGTATGTTCCGCATGGAATATGGTTCTGGGCGGAGTTTTTTCCTGCAGGTTGTCTCTGGCCACCGAGGGTGTCTGGTATTTGTGCCCCCGCATATGTGCCCCTGGTACGCTATGGGCTGACATTTCGGTTGGTTGGGATTTTTTCAGGAGTTGGGCAGTGGACTGTCCTGCTTTCAGTTCCCCATTACAGCGCACGGGGAGCTCGCTTTGTTCTCGGTTGTGGCTGGTTGGGTCGGTTGTTGGTGTGGTGTTTGGTTTTCCAGTGGTGCTGCGATGGGTTTCTGCCATGCTTGGGGTTTTGTTTGAGCTTTTCCCTTGGTGTTGGTTGTGGGACTTTGGGTGCGTGCTACTTTTGTGATGCTTTTTTTCTTTTCTGGTGTGTGATTTGAGTGATCAGGGGGCCTGTTTTCTTCCTGTGCTCTGCCTGTTGCATCTAGTGCTTCGCTGTTTGGAGTTACGATTTCTTTCAGGGCTACGCTCCCTGGGGTCAGTATTGGGTGTTGACGTTTTGACCCATTTTATCTGGCTGTAGTTCCGGAGGGTTGCTTCTGCGGCCGGCCCATGGGTCCTTGGGGAGAGTGGTGTAATTCTTGGTCCGCTTTGGTGGCTCCTGCGGTTTGGTCGCACTCACGGTACGGCGCTTGCGAGTGGTTAGTGTTGGTGTGGAGGCCGGGATGTCTACAGTCGAGGAGGGTCCTGGAGGTTCCAGAGGGTCTGTGGACGGCGGATAAAAACTTTAAAAAAAATAAATAAATAAATATTGGTTTCCATACCTGGAATGCCCCTTGATGTAACCTTATAAGGCTCTGATGTTTGATTTACTGTTTCGTTTTAATAGGATGTGATAATGGAAGTTATCTGCTGTGTCACCTCTCCTAGGAGGTTCGAGATTTGGGCAGTGTTCTCAGTGTATCCAAATAACATTCTGAGTATGTGATGCTGGGATCTTCACCTGTTAATGTGAATCACCTACAAAAAAAATTTAAAAAAATTAAAAAGTTGGTTGGCTTTCCCGCTGTGCTGCGATCCAGTGGGGTGCGGTTGGCGCACGGCACATGGCAGGGGGTGATTTTCTTTCTGCTTTGCAGGTGGTGTATACCTAGGGGTCCGCGAGTAGGTGGTGTATACCTAGGGGCTGGGCCCGCGAGTGGGCGGCCTTGCTGTCGGCGATCATTTTTGGGTCGCTTGGTGGCGGCTGCGGGTCGGGTTTTTGGTTGTCGTTTTGCGTGATTTTTCTGATCCGAGATTTTGCGCTAGCTTTTTTCAGTGCTATGTGGATGGGGAACTTTTTCTTTCTTCTCGTCTCCTTCCATGGGACTTGGGTGTCCGTGTTTTTGGGTGCCTATTTTGTGCGTTTCATGGAAAAAGTAAAAAAAAAAAAAAAAAAAAAAAAAGGCCCGTCGGTCCGAGACTGTTTAGGCGATCCGGGAGACGCAGCTCGTGCTCCATGAGGGTCCATGAATGACTGTTTTGTGAGTTCGGGATTTGCTCTCTTTTTGTATCGGGCCGGCGGAGGTGGATGGGGTTTCCGGAGAGGGTGGCGCTGCACGTGGGGCGCGGGCGATCTGCATGTTGTGTTGCTATTTTCACCCAGTTTGATGTTTCCCAAGTGTGTTTTTGTTTTAAGAGCGGCTTTCCGCAAGGTGGTGCGAGTGCTGCAGCACTCTTCGGTGTATGGGCAAGTCTGAGAGAGAAGTTCACACGGGTTATTTAAAATAAAAAATAAAAATAAATTAAAAAAAAAAATGGTCCTGGTGGCAGGTACCTCGGATTTCCTGGAGAGGAAATGTGTTGAGCGGATTTCCTGGAGAGGAAATGTGTTGAGCGGATTTCCTGGAGAGGAAATGTGTTGAGCGGATTTCCTGGAGAGGAAATGTGTTGGGCGGATTTCCTGGAGAGGAAATGTTTTGGGTGTGCCGGGGGGCTGAGGTGGCCCCAGGTGTTGGCTATCCAGTTTCTCTTGGGTGGGGGTCGGAGCCCAGTGTAGGGCTAACTGGTCTCCTCCGTGGCGGTAAGAAGACGGTAAAAGCGGGGTCAACCCGGGGTAGACCTCCACACAGGACAGTGTGGCAGCACCTCTCGGGTTGGTAAGAAGCCAGTCGGTGTCTTTGTTACAGTTAAATTGTTATTTATATAAGTAATTTTATAAATAAAGCTGTGGCCGATCCCCACCCACGGAAAAGTTAAATTGTTGTTGTGTCAGTTATTATTTAATTAATTATTGTAATAAGGGGGAGGGGTAGTTATAGCCTGCTAGGAGCTAATTGGGTCTCAACAGTCTGGAGGGGCAAGCTGTGCATAACTAGCTTGCCCCCTGACTGGTGAGCAGTTAGCAGTGAAGAAATGTACAGGCAAGGTTTTTTAGCCCCCTCCCCCGCCTGTAAAACTTGCCAGTGGCTACAGTGGTATGTCCCATGGGTAGGGGGGAAGGAGTGCACCAATCAGTGGTTTAATAGTTTCCCGGGCTTTCAGAGGCCCTCCCCTGGGTATTTATAGCTGTGGTGCCTCCCTTCCCCCTCAATCTGCCCAAGACCCGGAGTTTTGCCCTCCCTCCCTCCCTTTTTTTGTATCTCTGTTTCTTGTAAGTCACAGCTTGGCGGTAAGAAGACGGTGAAAGCGGGGTCAACCCGGGGTAGACCTCCACACAGGACAGTGTGGCAGCACCTCTCGGGTTGGCAAGAAGCCAATCGGTGTCTTTGTTACAGTTAAATTGTTATTTATATAAGTTATTTTATAAATAAAGCTGTGGCCGATTCCCACCCACGGAAAAGATAAATTGTTGTTGTGTCAGTTATTATTTAATTAATTATTGTAATAAGGGGGAGGGGTAGTTATAGCCTGCTAGGAGCTAATTGGGTCTCAACAGTCGTGTGTATATGGAGGGCTGCGTATGTGTGTGTATGGAGGGCTGCATATGGAAACAGTGTATGTGTGTATATGGGACTGTGTATGTATTTCCTTAGGGACACAGGGAGATTTATCAGTCAGCCTGAAACCCTAATTGTCTGTTTTTTCCCACACCAACCAATCACAGGTCAACTTTCAAACTTTACGAGCTCTTGTAAAGTGAAAGCTGAGTTGTGATTGGTTCCTATGGGAAAAAACAGACAATTTTGGTTCCAGGCTTATTGATAAATCAGGGCCACAGGGTGTAAATGTACGCCCTGTGCCTGCTCAGGAACTATGGAGTGTACTCAGGAGCTGAGCCCGCTTCATAGCCAGTTAATAAAAGTTAATATATGTGAATAAGCCCCTTACCTAATAAGTTTCAATCACCCCTTTTTTTAATTAAAACAATGTAAACAAAAATAAACACGTCATATAGCACTTACATAAATGTCCAAACTATTAATATATAACATTAAAGGAGAACTGCAGTGGAATATAACTTATCCCCTATGCGAAGGAAAGGGGATAAGTTATAAATGGGCGGGGCGTTCTGTCCCTGCATGATGCGGCGGCCGACACCCCCCCTCCATGTATCCCATAGAGATTTATGGAGGGGACGTGTCTGCCGCGGCTTCCTGCTGGGGACAACACCGCGCTTCCTGCAGACTGCTGTGGCCCTGTTCAGGAGATCCTGGGGAGCCCCAGTGGTCAGACCCCCCACGATCTATAACTTATCCCTATCCTTTGGATAGAAGACAAGTTATACTTCACTACAGTTCACTTATGATTAAACTGCACAGTCAATGGCGTACACAGGAAAGGAAACCAAATTCCAGAATTGCGCATTTTTGGTCACTTCATATACCAGAAAAAAAAAATTCAGAAAGTTCCTCAAAAACAAAATTGGTACCAATAAAAACTACAGACAGCACAATAAATTAGCCTCTATACATCACTGTACATGGAAAAATATTTTTTTTTGTAAAAAAAAAAAAAAAAAAAAGTTGTAAAATAGTAAAATAAAACAACATTTTTATAAACTGGGTAACCTTTTAATTGTATGGACCCACAGGATAAAGATAATGTGTCATTGTTATCAGAAAGTGAACTGCAAAGAAACAGAAGCCTTTAAAATTACAAAATAATTTTTTTTTCAATTACGCCCACAAATATTTTTTTTTTGTTTCACCATTTGTTGGTGAAATGTTTGATGATATTACAAAGTACAATTGGTGGCGCAAAATATAATCCCTCATATGGGTCTGTAGGTAGAAAATTGAAAGTGTTAGGATTTTTAGAAGGTCAGGAGGAAAAAACAAAAGTGCAAAAATAAAATGCTGTCTGGCAATACTGGGAGTAGTTGTTTTGCAACAGCTGGAGGCTCCGTTTTGGAAACCGTGGAGTACCAGACGTTTTTAATTTTTATTGGGGAGGGGGGCTGTGTAGGGGTATGTGTATATGTAGTGTTTTTTACTTTTTATTTTATTTTTTGTGGTAGTGTAGTGTTTTTAGGGTACAGTCGCACGGGCGGGGGTAGTTTCTCGCTGGAAGTTTGAGCTGTTGCAGAAAATTTGCCGCAGCTCAAACTTGCAGCCCGATACTTACTGTAAGCCTCCGCCCATGTGAGTGTACCCTGTACATTCACATTGGGGGGGACATCCAGCTGTTGCAAAACTACAACTCCCAGCATGCGCTGACAGACTGTACATGCTGAGAGTTTTAGTTTGCACACTGGTTATGTATCACTGAGTTTGTGACCTTACTCAGTGTTTCAAAACCAGTGTGCCTCCAGCTGTTGCAAAACTACAACTCCCAGCATGTACGGTGCATGGTGTAAGGTGACTGCTGGGAGTTGTAGTTTGCAACAGCTGGAGGCACACCGGTCGTGAAACACTGAGTTAGGTAAAAAAAAACTCTGAGTTTCACAACCAGTGTGCCTTCAGCTGTTGCAAAACTACAACTCTCAGCAGTCACCGACAGCCAACGGGCATGCTGGGAGTTGTAGTTATGCAACAGCTGAAGGTACACTTTTCCATAAAAAAAATGTGCCTCCAGCTGTTGCAAAACCATAAGTCCCAGCATGCCCATAAGGGAATGCTGGGAGTTGTGGTGGTCTGCCTCCAGCTGTTGCATAACTACAGCTCCCAGCATGCCCTTTTTGCATGCTGGGAGCTGTTGCTAAGCAACAGCAGGAGGCTGTAACTCACCTCCTGCTGCTGCTCCGTTGCAGGACTGTCCCTCGCCGCCGCCTTCGCTCCTGGGGCCCCGATCCCAACATGGACGCCGTGGATCGGGGTCCCCAGCACCCGGGGTGCACGTCCTGCACCCGCTCACGTCCTCCGGAAGAGGGGCGGAGCGGGTGCGGGAGTGACACCCGCAGCAGGCGCCCTGATTGGTCGGCCGGTAATCCGGCCGACGAATCAGGGCGATCGTGAGGTGGCACCAGTGCCACCTCACCCCTGCAAGCTCTGGCTGTTCGGGGCCATCAGAGACGGCCCCGATCAGCCAGTAATTCCGGGTCACCGGGTCACTGGATACCCGATTGACCCGGAATCGCCGCAGATCGCGATCTGCGGCCATCGCCAACATGGGGGGGCATAATGACCCCCTGGCCGATATGACGGGATGCCTGCTGAATGATTTCAGCAGGCATCCGGCTCCGCTCCCCAACCGGCTAGCAGTGGGTACCGGAATTCCCACGGGCGTATGGATACGCCCTGCGTCCTTAAGGACTCGGAATGCAGGGCGTATCCATACGCCCTGCGTCCTTAAGAGGTTAATGACCAAGCCCATTTTCACCTTAAGGACCAGGCCAATTTTATTTTTGCGTTTTTGTTTTTTCCTCCTCGCCTTCTAAAATCCATCACTCTTTTATATTTCCATCTAAAGACCCATATAAGGGCTTGTTTTTTGCGGGACCAATTGTACTTTGTAATGAAACCTCTCATTTTACCATAAAATGTACTGCAAACCCCAAAAAAAAGAATTTTAGGGAGGAAATTTAAATGAAAACCAAAATTTTGCACATTTTGGAGGGTTTGTTTTTCACACTGTACACTTTACGGTAAAAATGACATGTGTTCTTTATTCTGTGGGTCAATACGATTAAAATGATACCCATGGCTAGATACTTTACTTTTATATTTTTGTACCGCTTAAAAAAAATCTAAAACTTTTTGTACAAAATCAGTAATCTAAAATCGCCCTATTTTGACCACCTATAACTTTTTCATTTTTCAGTATATAGGGCGGTATGAGGGCTCATTTTTTGTGCTGTCATCTGTACTTTATTTAGATACCACATTTGCATATATAAAACTTGTAGATAATTTTTTATTAATTTATTTTTTAATAAAATGTGACAAACAAGCAGCATTTTTGGACATTTTCTTATTTTTTCGTTTACGCCATTCACCGAACGGGATCATAAACAATATATTTTGATAGTTTGGACATTTACGCACGCGGCGATACCAAATATGTTTATTATAAAAAAATTACGCTTTTTGGGGGTAAAATGGGAAAAACTGACAATTTTCATTTTTATTGGGGGAGGGGATTTTTCACTTTAAAAAAAAAACTTTTTATCTTTACATTTTTCAACTTTTTTTGTTTACACTTTTTATGTCCCCATAGGGGACTATCTATAGCAGTCCTTTGATTGCTAATACTGTGCATTGCTATGTATAGGACATAGCACTGCTCAGTATTATCGGTCATCTTCTGCTCTGGTCTGCTCGATCACAGACCAGAGCAGAAGACCCCGGGAGACAGCCGGAGCTAGGTAAGGGGACCTCCGGCTGTCATGCTGGATGATCGGATTGCCGCGGCAGCGCTGCGGGTGATCCGATCATCCAATCAAAGTGCCGCAATGCTGCAGATGCCCTGATCTGTATTGATCACGGCATCGGAAGCGTTAATGGCGGACATCCGCGCGTTCGGAACCAGCCGTGTATGACGCGAGCACCCTTCCGATGCTCGCGGTGATACACAGGACGTAAATGTACGTCCTGGTGCGGGAAATCCCGCCAAACCAGGACGTACATTTACGTCCGTGGTCGTTAAGGGGTTAATGAAAATTTGTCAAACACCTGAGGGGTATAGTTTCCAAAATTGGGTCACATGTGGGTATTAATTTTTTTGCGTTTATGTCAGAACCGCTGTAAAATCACCAATTTAGGCCTCAAATGTACATGGTGCGCTCTCACTCCTGAACCTTGTTGTGCTCCCGCAGAGCATTTTACGCCCACATATGGGGTATTTCCATACTCAGGAGAAATTGTGTTACAAATTTTGGGGGTCTTTTTTTCCTTTTACCGCTTGTGAAAATAAAAAGTATGGGGCAACCCCAGCATGTTAGTGTAAACATTTTAATCTTTTTACACTAACAGGCTGGTGTAGCACCCAACTTTTCCTTTTCATAAGGGGTAAAAGGAGAAAAAGCCCCCAAAAATTTGTAGTGCAATTTCTCCCGAGTACGGAAATACCCCATATGTGGCCCTAAACTGTTTCCTTGAAATACAACAGGGCTCCGAAGTGAGAGAGCGCCATTCGCATTTGAGGACTAAATTAGGGATTGCATAGGGGTGGACATAAGGGTATTCTACGCCAGTGATTCCCAAACAGGGCGCCTCCAGCTGTTGCTAAACTCCCAGCATGCCTGTTCAGTCAGTGGCTGTCCAGAAATGCTGGGAGTTGTTGTTTTGCAACAGCTGGAGGCTCCGTTTTGGAGACTGCTGTACAATATGTTTTTCATTTTTATTGTGGGGGACAGTGTAAGGGGTGTATATGTAGTGTTTTACCCTTTCATTTGTGTCTGTGTTTTCAGAGTACATTCGCACTAGCGTGTTACGATGAGTTTCCCACTAGGAGTTTGGGCTGCGGCAAAAAATTTGCCGCAGCCCAAACTTGAAGCAGGAAACTTACTGTAAACCTGCCTGTGTGAATGTACCCTGTACATTCACATGGGGGGGGGGGGGGGGCAAACCTCCAGCTGTTTCAAAACTACAACTCTCAGCATGCACTGACTGACCGTGCATGCTGGGGGTTGTACTTTTGCAACAGCTGGAGGCAAACTGGTTGGAAAACCTTCAGTTAGGTTCTGTTACCTAACTCAGTATTTTCCAACCAGTGTGCCTCCAGCTGTTGCAAAACTACAACTCCCAGCATGTACTGATCACTGAAGGGCATGCTGGGAGATGTAGTTATGCAACAGCTGGAAGTACGCAACTACAACTCCCAGCATGCCAAGACAGCTGTTTGCTGTTTGGGCATGCTGGGATTTGCAGTTTTGCAATATCTGGAGGGCTACAGTTTATAGACCACTGCACTGTGATCTCCAAAGCGTGGACCTCCAGATGTTGCAAAACTACAAATCCCAGCATGCCCAGACAGCAAACAGCTGTTTGGGCATGCTAAGAGTTGTAGTTTTGCAAGACCTGGAGGGATACAGTTTAGCGACCACTGTATAGTGGTCTCAGACTGTAGCCCTCCAGATGTTGCTAGGCAACTTACCAACTTCCGTAGGATCCAGGGAACCATCCTCTTCTGCTGCACGACATCGCCGCCAGCCGATCACCATCGCTCGCAGCCTCAGGATGGGTAAATGGATCTTCTGCCCCCGGTCCTTTGTCGGTTCCCCGTTCTGCCCCGCCTATTGTGGGTGGGCAGAATGGGGAAAATGAAAGTTAACCCCCCCGCCTCCGATCTGCTATTGGTGGTCGCGTCTAGACCACCAATAGCAGAGATAAGAGGGGTGGCATCCCTGACACCTCACTCCTATCCCTTCAGGGGGATCGTGGGTGTCTTAGACAACCACGATCCCCCTTATATTCCGGGTCGCCAGGGTCACCATAGACCCGAATGACCCGGAATTGACGCAAATCGCAAGTGTGAATTCATTAGCAATTTGCGCCGATCACCGACATGGGGGGTCTGATGACCCCCCTGGGCATTTGCGTAGGGTGCCTGCTGATCGATATCAGCAGGCACCCCGGTCCCGCTCGGTGCAAGACGGGGACCGAAATTCCCACGGGCGTATGGATACGCCCTGGGTCCTTAAGGGATTAAACCTAATTTACATTTCAACCCATGATGGTGTCCTGCTAAGCAGACCACATTACAAAAGTGCTGAACCCTGTGATTTAGAACTGGCGGACTATCTGATGTGTATACTGGACTATTTGATGTGTATACTGGACTATCTGATGTGTATTTTGGACTATTTGATGTGTATACTGGACTATCTGATGTGTATACTGGACTATCTGATGTGTATACTGGACTATCTGATGTGTATACTGGACTATCTGATGTGTATACCGGACTATGTGATGTGTATACCAGACTATCTGATGTGTATATTGGACTATGTGATGTGTATACGGGACTATCTGATGTGTGTACTGGACTATCTGATGTGTATACTGGACTATCTGATGTGTATACTGGACTTTCTGATGTGTATACTGGACTATCTGATGTGTATTCTGGACTATCTGATGTGTATACTGGACTATCTGATGTGTATACTGGACTTTCTGATGTGTATACTGGACTATCTGATGTGTATTCTGGACTATCTGATGTGTATACTGGACTATCTGATGTGTATATTGGATTATCTGATGTGTATACTGGACTATCTGATGTGTATACTGGACTATCTGATGTATATACTGGACTATCTGATGTGTGTACTGGACTATTTGATGTGTGTACTGGACTATCTGATGTGTATACTGGACTATCTGATGTGTATTCTGGACTATCTGATGTGTATACTGGACTATCTGATGTGTATATTGGACTATCTGATGTGTATACTGGACTATCTGATGTGTATACTGGACTATCTGATGTGTATACCGGACTATCTGATGTGTATATAGGGCTATCTGATGTGTATACTGGACTATCTGATGTGTGTACTGGACTATCTGATGTGTATACTGGACTATCTGATGTATATACTGGACTATCTGATGTGTGTACTGGACTATTTGATGTGTGTACTGGACTATCTGATGTGTGTACTGGACTATCTGATGTGTATATTGGACTATCTGATGTGTATACTGGACTATCTGATGTGTATACCGGACTATCTGATGTGTATACTGAACTATCTGATGTGTATACTGGACTATCTGATGTATATACTGGACTATCTGATGTGTATACTGGACTATCTGATGTGTATACTGGACTATCTGATGTGTATACTGGACTATCTGATGTGTGTACTGGACTATCTGATGTGTATACTGGACTATCTGATGTGTATACTGGACTATCTGATGTGTATACTGGACTATCTGATGTGTGTATTGGATTATCTGATGTGTATATTGGACTATCTGATGTGTATACTGGACTATCTGATGTGTATACTGGACTATCTGATGTGTATACTGGACTATCTGATGTGCATATTGGACTATCTGATGTGTATACTGGACTATCAGATGTGTATACTGAACTATCTGATGTGTATACTGGACTATCTGATGTGTATACTGGACTATCTGATGTGTATACTGGACTATCTGATGTGTATACTGGACTATCTGATGTGTGTACTGGACTATCTGATGTGTATACTGGACTATCTGATGTGTATACTGGACTATCTGATGTGTATACTGGACTATCTGATGTGTGTACTGGACTATCTGATGTGTATACTGGACTATCTGATGTGTATACTGGACTATCTGATGTGTATACTGGACTATCTGATGTGTATACTGGACTATCTGATGTGTATACTGGGCTATCTGATGTGTATACTGGACTATCTGATGTGTATACTGGACTATCTGATGTGTATACTGGACTATCTGATGTGTATACTGGACTATCTGATGTGTATACTGGCTTTCTGACTCTGTCCCAATGGCAGGTGTTAAGAGAAGGATGAGACATGTTTTTTTATTTATATATTTATTAAGAATAATACACAGGATAAATGTCCGTCCTCGGCTCCCGGCTGTAGTCATAGGCCTCAGTCTTCACTGTTCTACAGGATGGTTCTGTTCCGGGTCCGGTATCTTGGTCCTCAGACTGACGTTAATGTCATTTCTGGAAATCTTTACTGACAAATGCTGTAAATCTGTATAGTGGGTCACATGGTATAAGGTGACGCCGCAGAATCCCAGGTATTCAGCCACCATGACGGGGACATACATAATCTCCTCGCAGTGTCCGGTGCACAGATCCGTATAGAAGGAGACCTGACCGACACTGAAGAGCAGCAGCACCACAGAAGTCACTAAGGTGGAGGCCAGCCTTATATGGCAAACAATCCGGCTGCTGTATGACCTTTTGTATAGGAATCCAGCTTGGCACACATTATATATGGCTCCACAAATAAATGCCATACCTGAGCTGATCCTGTGTATTGTAGGATTGTTCCCCATAGTAAATACGGCATTCAGGGCTGTTCCTATGCACATGATGCATCCTAAGGTAAACAAGATCTTCTGGTAAATCCTAAAATGCTTCGCAGATGGTTCAGAGCGCAGGAACATAAATCGGTGCTGCAGGTAGGTGACGGCAACTCCTATGATGGGTGCACCAAAGAACACAACCTTATATATTATCCACTCAGGATATCCTACAGCCGTGTCACTGATAAACGGCTGTCTGCTATGTCCTAGGGCGATGGTCAAGGTGACAAGAGTGCTGAGGCCCAAAAGGTTCCATGTGACCCAAAGGATAGGCAAGAACCCTAATCCCTGGATCTCCATGGCACAAAGAAACAACACAAATCGCTGAGATAAAGGAAAGATTCGCTAAGCAAAAGCCGCTGTCTCTGTCCAACTCTCTCTGTGTAATCAGATTGTCAGGCGGGGTTTTCTATAGGCTCGGAACTCGATGATGTCACATCTGTGATGTCATTCTTTGGTTCATCTCGGTAACACCATCATGCTGCATACTGATTGGTCCTCAGTGTTGTAGATCTTTATGCAGACAATCCTGGCATCACGTTTGCTGATATTTAGTGTTTCCACAGTCAAATAAAACTAGTAATGGCTGAATCCACATTTCAACAGGGTTTTCCAAAATCTCTTCCAACATGAATTCATCTGAATATAACCTTATGTGTCTGTAATTCTGCCAATTCTCTTCTTTTACTACAAAGGTTAATGTTTTGTCAGATGTACAACATATAAAAAGGTTTTTAACATTTCTGTGACTGCTCAGTGGTTAAAAAACCAACACAAAACCATTGCAGATGGGGTTGTACTTGGATATATTTGTACATTTGTAGATGTCCATATTATATTTTATTGTTTTCTGTGTAAAGTCCAATACAAAGAAAATATGTAGAAAAAATTCTGCACTTTTCTTTCTTTCTTTTTTTTTTTTTTTAAAGCTCTTTTGTTCGACGCCGCGCCGTTTAGGAGGCGGCGTCTCAGACTGGCAAAGAGGGGGTTAAATAAAGTTAGAAGAAAAAATAAAATGAGGAGCTGGAGAAATAGGGGGGAGGCGGAACCTAGAAGGGTAGGAGGACAGGGATAGGCTAGGTTAACAGGAAGGGGAGGAGGAGTAATAGGGGATAAAATGTGTTGCTGAGGCTTGCGGCTTCCTCTTTGTGGAGTCCCCGGCAAGTGTGAAGATTCCCGCCCACCCACCCCTTTTACGTTCTATTTTGGTATTAAAAAAAAAAAAAAAAATTTGGAATAGTTGGTATAAAAAAAAAAATTATGTTAATTTGTGTCGGTGTTTTATCCCTTGGTTATAGGTGGGTCCCGTGGGACTTTTAGGGCTATTCGGCTGAATGGTGCCTGTTGGGTCGCTGTGACCTTGGGATCTGGTGATGTGGAGCGGGTTGTGGTTTGGTTCCCGTTTTAATGTTGTTCTCTTTTAGGCTAAGTCACAGCGTGGCGGAGGAGAAATTTGGAGGAGATTTTCCTGGAGAGTAGAGTGTGATGCCCGTCGAAGAGGGCGGCCGGCTGACCGCTTACCTCTGAGAGTGTTCAATCAGAAGTTCGGATATAAATTGTTTATTTTAATGGTTATTAAATATACGCTGTGGCCGACCCCCAGTTGTCCAGCAAAAGCAAGAAGTGGTCAGTGTTTTTATTATATCCAGCGAACAGTTAGAAACATAAATAAACTGAAGGTCACCTATTGTCAGTCTAAAAGAAACCAAGAATAAGTCCGTACAATGCTTTTCTAACATACATATTATTACAACAGTTCTTTGGGTCAGCTGATTGACAGCCCTTCTTTAGTTACACAATATACCTGTATCTTGGCCCCCATAGACATCACATGGTAACAGTACCTACTGCGTCCATCGGTTTCATGGCTGTCCTGTGGGGGCTACACACGACCACGTTCACCCCCTTTTCTTATGTTTATAATTAAAAGTTTGTTAAAAAAAAATTGTGGAAGGAAAACAAATTAAATTAAACTCAACCAGTCTCAGGTAGCCCCCCCCCCCCCCTCCCCCGGTGACATATTTACCATAGAGCCGGTATTGGGGTCTTGCACTATGGAATAACAGCACGTGTCTCATTGGTCTGTGTAGATTACTGAGGTCTGGTGCGCTCCTATATTTGCAAATAACTATAAAAATGTGCAGTTTAAACAAGGTAATAGGTAATTTCCCATTGGCCTCCTGAAATGCTGCTATGAAGGAAGGTTTGGGTTACACCTGGAATCAATTACCTCCAAACTGAGATGAGGAAATGTAAATGGAGACGTGAATGGCCCTGTTTATTATGTTTATTTATACTGTAAAATATACTGTATCTGCGCTGCATTTTGGATCCACATATTATATCAAAATTCAAGAGTCTCAAAGAAAAGGGATAAAAAGACCAGGGAACAGGGGCGTAGGAACCCTCACAAATCTGGGGGATAACATTTTAATTGGTTGTTTTGCAAGGGCGGAGTCACAAAGGACCAGAGGGAGTGGAACCATGCAATGTTGGGTGACGCTACAAAATTGAGCTTCAGGCTCCTCAGCACAGGTACCTTCAGGGAGCAGTGAATTCAGGAGACCGGGACCTGTCAGGACTGTGGGAGGTCAGGATCTGTCAGGACTGTGGGAGGTCAGGATCTGTCAGGACTGTGGGAAGTCAGGATCTGTCAGGACTGTGGGAGGTCAGGATCTGTTAGGACTGTGGGAGGTCAGGATCTGTCATGACTGTGGGAGGTCAGGATCTGTCAGGACTGTGGGAGGTCAGGATCTGTCAGGACTGTGGGAGGTCAGGATCTGTCAGGACTGTGGGAGGTCAGGATCTGTCAGGACTGTGGGAGGTCAGGATCTGTCAGGACTGTGAGAGGTAGGCTGTGTGTGCGGTCAGGGCGGGGAGTTCTCTACAGCCTGTGTAGACACAAAAACACCTTAACGTCACAGGGTGTACATGTATGCCCTGATCGCAGTACTAGTGTATGAAGTGCACTTACTTGCTGAGCGCGCTTCATTCCTGGTAAGTATTGATTGCAATTATCAGCAATCATGCCCCTCCCCTAATAAAAGTGTAAATCACCCCCTTTACCCAATAAAGTAATGTGGTGTCACTGCGTGTGGAAATGTCCAAACTATTAAAATATAACGTCAGTGGTGTAAACATAAAAAAAATTCCAGAATTTCTGATTTTTGGTCACTTCAAGAAAAAAATTAATAAAAAGGATTAAAAAAAAGTTCAGTCAAAACAAAAATGGTGCAAAAACTACAGATTATGGCACAAAATATGAGCCCCCATACAGCTATTTATAGGGAAAAAAGGGTTATAGGGTCAGAAAAGGAAAATTTTAAGCATACTAATTTTCACCCAAAAAGCTTTAATTTTATAAAAGTAGTAAAATAAAACAAAACCTATATAAATTGGGTATCATTGTATGGACCTACAGAATAAAGATAGTATTGTCTGTGGTAGAAGGGCTGACGTACGTTACATTTATGAAATGGCGCACAGCATGTGATCAATTTGTCTGAGCCATACACAGCGAGGAGAAATGATCTCAGCACAGACAATTTTACACTGAAAGAAAAAGTGTCTGTGTTCTGTGCTGTGTGTGGCTGCATGCTGACCCTCTCCTGACCCTCTGCTGACCCTCTGCTGACCCCCTGCTGACCCTCTGCTGACCCCCTGCTGACCCTCTGCTGACCCCCTAGAACTTCTTTATTTTTCCATATACACGGCTGTATGAGGGCTAATTTTTTGTGCCATGATCTGTAGTTTTAACATGTTTTATATTTTATTTATTTATATTTTTACTTCTGTGAAATGTGAAAAGAGGGTAAATTATTTTTTGGGGGAGGGGCCTATTCACATTCATTTAAACTCAGGGTGTGCTGGGAGTTGTAGTTGTGTACCATAAAGAGAGACACATTAGAGCTGCAAGCCCCAGCCTTTAACTCTCCAAATGTTGCAAAACTACAACTCCAAACATGTCCTAACAGTCAGGGCATGCTGGTAGTTGTAGTTTTGTACCCTACAGAGAGACCTGTTAAGGCAGTGTGTCCTTATGGGATCTGGGGACTATGTTTAGGAGAAGGATCTGGCATCTATGTTTGGGGGAAGAGTGTGGTCTGGGGTCTGTACCCAGCCAAGCTGTCATGAGAGGGCAGCATGTTATATGTGTATGGTGGCTGGGGGGGGTGAGCTGCAGATGGGGAGCAGAGCTCGGTGACGGTACCTTCAGCTTCCCTGTGCGCGGCGGCTCTTTGTACACACTCCTGGCCAATGGCTCGGGGGAGGAGAAGCCCTGTCTTGCTCCAGTGGGCTCAGGCCGCCCCTCTGCTCTATGGGAATACAGAGGCCAGCCTGGCTGCTTGTTATTCGGCTGCTGTGCCTGATTAACAAGTGTCCTGACCTGCTGTGCGGGACCATAGCGCTTAGCGACACCCTCTGTATATTCCTGCCAATGCCCAGGGCCGGACTGGGTGTGAAAACCAGCCCTGGAAACAATTACATACCAGCCCCATAGTGTTGTGTCATTATACCAGCACGTCGTCATTTTCTTCTTCATAAAAGGTAAACCAGGGGTAGACATCCTGTTGCCACTCCGGATGTTGTGGACTACACCTCCCATGATGCTTTGCAAGCCTTATTGGAGATGTAGTCCAAAACATCTGGAGAGTCGAAGGTTACCTACCCCTGCTCTAAACCAAAAATATATCCTATTGCAATATATAAGACCATCACCCTAGTCTTTCTCCCTCAACCTGTTTACATTTCCTTCCCCACAAACATATAATATTAAAATATATAATCACCACAGCCCAAGTTGCCTAACTTTAGACCCCTACATAATATAATCTAAGAATGCCTCATCTCAAATTCCCATGTCAGATCTTCCCCGTCCTCCACTGTTTCCTGAGCTCTAATACAATGCTGACTCCCCTCCTGAGCTCTAATACAATGCTGACTCCCCTCCTGAGCTCTAATACAATGCTGACTCCCCTCCTGAGCTCTAATACAATGCTGACTCCCCTCCTGAGCTCTAATACAATGCTGACTCCCCTCCTGAGCTCTAATACAATGCTGACTCCACTCCTGAGCTCTAATACAATGCTGACTCCCCTCCTGAGCTCTAATACAATGCTGAATCCCCTCCTGAGCTCTAATACAATGCTGACTCCCCTCCTGAGCTCTAATACAATGCTGACTCCCCTCCTGAGCTCTAATACAATGCTGACTCCCCTCCTGAGCTCTAATACAATGCTGACTCCCCTCCTGAGCTCTAATACAATGCTGAATCCCCTCCTGAGCTCTAATACAATGCTGACTCCCCTCCTGAGCTCTAATACAATGCTGACTCCCCTCCTGAGCTCTAATACAATGCTGACTCCCCTCCTGAGCTCTAATACAATGCTGACTCCCCTCCTGAGCTCTAATAGAATGCTGACTTCCTAATCTAATACACTGCAGACCCCGCTCCCCCAATATACTGCTGAACCCCTCCCCCTAATAAACTGCTGTTCCACCCCCCCCCCTAATTCTGACCCCCCTCCACTCCCATCCCCCCTAATTCACTATTGATCCCCCTCCCCCTAATATACTGATGATCCCCTCCCCGTAATACACTGCTGCCCCCCCAATGCTGACCCCCCTCCTCTCCCATCCCCCCTAATACACTGCTGATCCTCCTCCCATCCCCCTGAATACAATGCTGATACCTTCTCACCTAATACAATGCTGATCCACCCTCCCCCTAATACCATGCTGATCGCCCCTCCCCCTAATACAATGCTGATTCCCCCTCCCCCTAATACAATGCTGATTTCCCCATCCCCCTAATACAATTCTGGTGTCCCGGTACCGTATTTCATACTGTACCTTAGTTAGGGGTCCCCAAAGTCAGAGTTCCTAGGAACTGTGGGAGTCCGCTTTTCTAGTCATCCCCTAGTCACCCCTCATATGGTTAATATTCTGCTAAATTATATGTAAATGCTGTATATAATATGTATGCTTACCTGCATAGCATCGCAGGACCTTAGGTCATGTGACTCGCTTTAGAACTCTATGGTAGGTAAAAGGATCTTTGGAGGTTCATGGGTCATGTGATTACCCATAATGCTTTGTAAAACTGATTGACAGATGGTCTGAACCAATCCTAAAATGGCCAGCCCCTGCCCATATAAGGGAGCTTCAGCCAATAGACGCTCTCTTGGGTTGCTGACACTTCATGAGGACAGACCTCCGCAACTTACAACGACTACTACTAGGCCACAGCCTGCCGGCCTCGGCCTGAAACGAAACAGTGAGTTCTTACAACTTCCCAGCTTATGCTAGCGAGACCTCTGGACCTAAACATACCCCTAAATCCAGTGGATCTATGCTTACAAAATCCTACTAATCTAAAGAACTTACAAAAGTCCCAACTATACATCAATCTCAGCTGCGCTGTACATAGACTTTGGTATAAAGACTGTTCCTGTTATCCCATGTTAGAGAAAATCTTCAGTAAAGTTTCTGAAAGTTTTCAGCAAAGCTCTGGTTGTGGACATTGCATTTATTCTACATCTCCCTATCGGAGGAATGTCTTCTAAGGGACTGACATCTGCTAATTTGTGTTTGTTTGTTTTTTGCTAACTTCTTTGGTTTTTCAGCAACAACCATGTTCAAGAAAGTGTGCCTAGCAGGACTATGCTAAGACTGTTCCAAGTTTTGCAACGTAACCATTAAGCTTATGCCTGACCGTCAGGTCAAGAGACTCCTAGCCTACAGGAGATTCGTAAGATTTGTAGGTGGACTGCATATCCTTACACGCCAGTTTTGTGTATATACCTCAAAATTACTTCTAGTGTAGGTGGACTGCTGATCCTTACACGCCAGTTTTGTGTATATGCCTTATACCTCCATAGTAACGTAAGAGTTTCTTGCTAAAAAATTGCACTTATCAGGTGTATTTACCTCAACCCTGTTGGAGTGTTTAATAAATATTTCTGCTAGTATAAGAAAATGTAAGTAGTTGTACACAGGAAAAAAAATTCTGCCTTGTGTCTGTGTACATAAAAATGTAAATGGGTGTTGTACACAGAAAAATGTCTGCTTAAATGCATGTGCACACAAAAGGTGAAATGTAAATAATTCTTGTACACATGTACATACACTAGGAAATTTTAAAGGTGTTGTAGTAGTTGCTTAAAAGGTGACTCTCTCAGCTCCTCTGAGAGTATCATTACTGTCACCCATCACCAGCACCTGTCACAGGGTAAACTACCCTTAAGATACCAAGACTGATCTTCCAAATAGTATCTGTACACATAGTACATCACATAAATCACTTAAGGAGTACTTATCTCATTCTAACTTAGTACACCAAAATAGACTATATCTCACATTAAGAAGCAAAAAACAACACTTTAGGAATTGTAGCCTAATTCGTTGTACAATTCCTGCCACTGTTATGTACACTAATTTCTCTTTTCTCTCTACGTGTGTGAGATGCCCTGCCCGGCCAGCAGGTGCTCTTGCGAGCTAAAAATTGATGCACGTATTTACTAAAGGTAACCTAGGTAAGGTTATACTGTTGTGTTCTAGGGGTAAGAGCGTGTAGCCAATAGACCCTAGTAGCTAGCTTATTGGTAGACAGCCTCAGGCAAGCCAATATAACTTTCGTGTACAAGCAGGTAACTTAAATGGCAAAAAGAAAATGTTTAGTGAGATATAAAAATGTCTAGAAAGCTTGAGAAATGTTTTAGAGAGCTTTAAAAATGTCTAGGAAGCTTGAGAAATGTCTATAGAGCTTCATAAATGTATAGAAAGCTTTAAAATGTCTAGTGAGATAACGCTAGTCAGAGAAAATAGAATTTTTTTTGTCAAGATGTATATAATGTATGGTAATTTCATCCTTAGTCCTAGTTCCTCTGCCTTAGGGGACAGGCGTCGGGGTCGACTTGTTTTAAGTAAGGGGGTTTGTGGTGTCCCGGTACCGTATTTCATACTGTACCTTGGTTAGGAGTCCCCAAATTCAGAGTTCCTAGGAACTCTGGGGGTCGGCTTCTCTAGTCATCCCCTAGTCACCCCTCATATAGTTAATATTCTGCTAAATTATATGTAAATGCTGTATATAATATGTATGCTTACCTGCATAGCGTCGCAGGACCCTAGTTCATGTGACTCGAGTTAGAACTCTATGGTAGGTAAAAGGACCTTTGGAGGTTCATGGGTCATGTGATTACCCATAATGCTTTGTAAAACTGATTGACAGATGGTCTGAACCAATCCTAAAACGGCCAGCCCCTGCCCATATAAGGGAGCTTCAGCCAATAGACGCTCTCTTGGGTTGCTGACACTTCATGAGGACAGACCTCCGCAACTTACAACGACTACTACTAGGCCACAGCCTGCCAGCCTCGGCCTGAAACGAAACAGTGAGTTCTTACAACTTCCCAGCTTATGCTAGCGAGACCTCTGGACCTAAACATACCCCTAAATCCAGCAGATCTATGCTTACAAAATCCTACTAATCTAAAGAATTTACAAAAGTCCCAACCATGCGTCAATTTCAGCTGCGCTGTACATACACTTTGTTATAAAGACTGTTCCTGTTATCCCATGTTACAGAAAATCTTCAGTAAAGTTTCCGAAAGTTTTCAGCAAAGCTCTGGTTGTGGACATTGCATTTATTCTACATCTCCCTATCGCTTTTGGGAAGGGTGGCGATAGGCCAAGCATCACAGTATTAACCCTCACCCTGGCGTCACGATTGACAAGAGTTAATTATACCTGTGATATACCTTACAGCAACACCCCAACTGGCATACACTTCCCCCCAAGGCACCACACAATACTGATCACGCCCTCCCCCATTTACAATGCTGACTCCCCTTCCCTTCCATCCCCCCAAAACACTGCTGCCATCCCCCCTAATACACTGCTGATCCCCCCTCCCCCCTAATACACTGCTGATTCCCTCTCTTATCCCCCCTAATACAATGCTGTTCACCCCCTCCCCCTAATACAATGCTGATCCCCCCCCCCCCGGGCCCCTCTAATACACTGCTGTATCCCACTCCTGTCCCCCTCCACTTAATACAATGCTGTCCCCCCCCCCCCAGGGCCAGATTAAGGCTGCCTGGAAGACGGAGCACTTCATTATGATGTTCCCCCACATTAGGTGCATGATAATTCCCCCACATTAGGTGCAGTATAAGTCCCCGCACATTAGGTTGGCAGTACAAGTCCCCGCACATTAGGTTGGCAGTACAGTTCCCTCACATTAGGTGTGCAGTACAGTTCCCCCACATTAGGTGTGCAGTACAGTTCCCCCACATGAGGTGCAGTACAGTTCCCCCACATTAGGTGCAGCATAGTCCCCCACATTAGGCTGGCAGTATAGTTCCCCACATTAGGTTGGAAGTTTAGTTCCCCACATTTGGTCTGCAGTATAGTCCCCCACATTAGGTATGCAGTATAGTTCCCCACTTTAGGTGCAGTGTAGCTCCCCCACATTAGGTGCAGTATAGTCCCCCACATTAGGCTGGCAGTATAGTTCCCCACATTAGGTTGGCATTATAGTTCCCCACATTAGGTTGGCAGTAAAGTCCCCCAAATAAGGTTGGCAGTATAGTCCCCCACATTAGGTTGGCAGTATAGTCCCCCACATTACGTACAGTATAGTTCCCCACATTAGGTGCAGTATAGTCCCCCACATTAGGTGCAGTATAGTTCCCCCACATTAGGTGCAGGATAGCTCCCCCACATTAGGTGCAGGATAGTTCCCCCACATTAGGTGCAGTATAGTTCCATCACATTAGGTGCAGTATAGTTCCCCCACATTTGGTGCAGTATAGTTCCCCCACATTAGGTGCAGTATAGTTACCCACATTTGGTGCAGTATAGTCCCCCCACACATTAGGTGCAGTATAGTTACCCACATTAGGTTGGCAGTATAGTCCCCAACATTAGGTGCAGTATAGTTCCCCACCGGGAAATTTCCTGGTATTTCGGTAGGTCAGCCTGGCCCTGCCAATGCCTAGTCATTTTTCTGAATACGGTCTCTATAGTATGGTCCCTATCTGGCGGTGACTTATGGCAAAAGGAGGGGGGTGGGGGCCGACTTTTTCACAAAAAAGTAGCAGCGATAAATTCCTGACCACTGCTACGCATAAACCAATTTGACTGTGTTCAGTGACTTCTTGCAAATCGGCTGCAGCAAAAAGTCATTTTTACTGAAAAGTGAACTTTGTAGAAACATTGGGGAAGATTTATCAAAACCTATACAGAGGAAAAGTTGCCCAGTTGCCCATAGCAACCAATCAGATCGCTTCTTTCATTTTTCAGAGGCCTTGTTAAAAATGAAATAATCGATCTGATTGGCTGCTTTGGTCAACTGGGTAACTTTTCCTCTGGACAGGTTTTGATAAATCTACCCCATTAGCCCCCAAAAAGTTTCAAAATGGCGTTTAAAAAAAAAATATCAATTTGGCCGCACAAAATAGTTTTTTGGTTTACAGTTTGTGCTAAAACGAGTAAAGTCATTACAAAGTACAATTGGTAGTGCGAAAAACAAGCCCCATATGGGTAGATGGTAAATTGAAAGCATTATTATGAGTATTAGAAGGCCAGGAGGAAAAAACTGACTTGCAAAAATGAAAAACTATCCCTCTTAAACCCCTTTCTGCATATGGGCATAAATGTACATGGGGGCTGTGTATTTGTGTATATGGGGCTGCGTATGTGTGTGTATGGAGGGCTGTGTATGCGTGTGTATATGGGGCTGTGTATGTGTGTGTATGGAGGGCTGCATATGTGTGTGTATGGAGGGCTGCGTATGTGTGTGTATGGAGGGCTGTGTATGTGTGTATATGGGGCTGTGTATGTGTGTGTATGGAGGGCTGCATATGTGTGTGTATGGAGGGCTGTGTATGTGTGTATATGGGGGCTGTGTATGTGTTTGTGTGTATGGAGGGCTGCGTATGTGTGTGTATGGAGGGCTGCATGTGTGTATATGGGGGCTGTGTATGTGTTTGTATGGAGGGCTGTGTATGGAGAGCTAAGTGTGTATATGGGGCTGTGTATGTGTGTGTATGGAGGGCTACATATGTGTGTGTATGGAGGGCAACATATGTGTGTGTATGGAGGGCTGCTATTGTGTGTGTATGGAGGGCTGCGTATGTGTGTGTATGGAGGGCTTCGTGTGTGTGTGTGTATGGAGGGCTTCGTATGTGTGTATGGAGTGCTGTGTATGTGTGTGTATGGAGGGCTGCGTATGTGTGTATAGAGGGCTGCGTATGTGTGTGTATGGAGGGCTTCGTATGTGTGTGTATGGAGGGCTTCGTATGTGTGTGTATGGAGGGCTGTGTATGTGTGTGTATGGAGGGCTTCGTATGTGTGTGTATGGAGGGCTTCGTATGTGTGTGCATGAAGGGCTGCGTATGTGTGTATGGAGGGCTGCGTATGTGTGTGGGGTGTCCCGGTACAGGACCTTGTCCTGTCCCTTGTGTTAAGTCCCCTCAGCTAGAGTCCCTCCATCTCCACAGGGCTCTTCTGCAGGGCTCATATCATTGTATTTACATGTATATTATTTAATGTATAGGTAAAATAAATGTATAGTACCCTCCCTGGTCATGTGATCTACATTTGTGAATGTACAGGTATTTAAGGACCGTCCTGGGTCATGTGTCATACCCAGAGTTCACTGGATTCAGGACCTACAGGTTTGCTGGCCAATGAGCTTAATCCAGCCCCCTATTATATAAAGGGCTGTAGTCTGTAAATTCACTCTCTTAGTTCCGGACTATCAAGCAAGCACAATCAGCATATCTTCAATCTCATCTCAAACTAGGCCAAAGCCTAAAGAACCAGCAGCCACTAAAACCGTGAGTTATAAATGTCAACCTACAAATCCTGTGTGACTACTATCCCTACTCAAATCTTATCATTAGTAGCACAGTGGCCTGCTTAAAGCTCATTACTACCAGTCCCAGCAAAGCTTGTGAGGAACCTGCATTCCGGTTGCCTCAGGAGAAGCTGTTTAATTGTAAAGACTGTTGCATACAAGTTCAAGTAAAAGTTTCCAGTTATCTCATAAATCTGCTGTGGACATTCCAGTTATTCTCCCTGACGTTTGTGGGCCGGTTGGCGGCAGGACCTATAGCACTAAGCAAACTACACCCTGGCGTCACGACAAGTAAGGGTGAACACCGCCAAACCCTTCATTCACCATTGTAACACCCCTACACCATATGTGTATATGGAGGGCTGTATATGTGTGTGTATGGAGGGCTGCGTATGTTTGTGTATGGAGGGCTGCGTATGTGTGTGTATGGAGGGCTGTGTATGTGTGTGTATAGAGGGCTGTCTATGTGTGTGTATGGAGGGCTGTGTATGTGTGTGTATAGAGGGCTGTCTATGTGTGTGTATGGAGGACTGCGTATGTGTGTGTATGGAGGTCTGCGTATGTGTGTGTATGGAGGGCGGAATGTGTGTGTGTATGGAGGGCTGCGTATGGGTGTGTATGGAGGGCTGAGTATTTGTATGTGTATGGAGGGCTGCATATGTGTGTGTATGAAGGGCTGCGTATGTGTGTGTATGGAGGGCTGCATATGTGTGTGTATGGAGGGCTGCGTATGTGTGTGTATGGAGGGCTGTGTATGTGTGTGTATGGAGGGCTGCGTATGTGTGTGTATGGAGGGCTGCGTATGTGTGTGTATGGAGGGCTACGTATGTGTGTGTATGGAGGGCTGTGTATGTGTGTGTATGGAGGGCTGCGTATGTGTGTGTATGGAGGGCTGCGTATGTGTTTGTATGGAGGGCTGCGTATGGAATCAGTGTATGTGTGTATATGGGACTGTGTATGTATTTCCTTAGGGACACAGGGAGATTTATCAGTCAGCCTGAAACCCTAATTGTCTGTTTTTTCCCACACCAACCAATCACAGGTCAACTTTCAAACTTGTATGAGCTCTTGTAAAGTGAAAGCTGAGTTGTGATTGGTTGCTATGGGAAAAAACAGACAATTTTGATTCCAGGCTTATTGATAAATCAGGGCCACAGGGTGTAAATGTACACCCTGTGCCTGCTCCTGAACTATGGAGTGTACTCAGGAGCTGAGCCCGCTTCATAGCCAGTTAATAAAAGTTAATATATGTGAATAAGCCCCTTACCTAATAAGTTTCAATCACCCCATTTTTTAATTAAAACAATGTAAACAAAAATAAACACATGTCATATCAGCGCTTACATAAATGTCCAAACTATTAATATATAACGTTAAAGGAGAACTGCAGTGGAATATAACTTATCCCCCATGCGAAGGAAAGAATTGCGCATTTTTGGTCACTTCATATACCAGAAAAAAAAATTCAGAAAGTTCCTCAAAAACAAAATTGGTACCAATAAAAACTACAGACAGCACAATAAATTAGCCTCTATACATCACTGTACATGGAAAAATATTTTTTTTTGTAAAAAAAAAAAAAAAAAAAAGTTGTAAAATAGTAAAATAAAACAAAATTTTTATAAACTGGGTATCCTTTTAATTGTATGGACCCACAGGATAAAGATAATGTGTCATTGTTATCAGAAAGTGAACTGCAAAGAAACAGAAGCCTTTAAAATTACAAAATAATTTTTTTTTTAATTACGCCCACAAATATTTTTTTTTGTTTCACCATTTGTTGGTGAAATGTTTGATGATATTACAAAGTACAATTGGTGGCGCAAAATATAATCCCTCATATGGGTCTGTAGGTAGAAAATTGAAAGTGTTAGGATTTTTAGAAGGTCAGGAGGAAAAAACAAAAGTGCAAAAATAAAATGCTGTCTGGCAATACTGGGAGTAGTTGTTTTGCAACAGCTGGAGGCTCCGTTTTGGAAACCGTGGAGTACCAGACGTTTTTCATTTTTATTGGGGAGGGGGGCTGTGAAGGGTTATGTGTATATGTAGTGTTTTTTACTTTTTTATTTTATTTTTTGTGGTAGTGTAGTGTAGTGTTTTTAGGGTACAGTCGCACGGGCGGGGGTTCACAGTAGTTTCTCGCTGGAAGTTTGAGCTGTTGCAGAAAATTTGCCGCAGCTCAAACTTGCAGCCCGATACTTACTGTAAGCCTCCGCCCATGTGAGTGTACCCTGTACATTCACATTGGGGGGGACATCCAGCTGTTGCAAAACTACAACTCCCAGCATGCGCTGACAGACTGTACATGCTGAGAGTTTTAGTTTTGCAACAGCTGTAGGCACACTGGTTATGTATCACTGAGTTTGTGACCTTACTCAGTGTTTCAAAACCAGTGTGCCTCCAGCTGTTGCAAAACTACAACTCGCAGCATGTACGGTGCATGGTGTAAGGTGACTGCTGGGAGTTGTAGTTTGCAACAGCTGGAGGCACACCGGTCGTGAAACACTGAGTTAGGTAAAAAAAAAACTCTGAGTTTCACAACCAGTGTGCCTTCAGCTGTTGCAAAACTACAACTCTCAGCAGTCACCGACAGCCAACGGGCATACTGGGAGTTGTAGTTATGCAACCAGCAGATGAACCACTACAACTCCCAGGATGCACTTTAGCTGTTTGTGCAAGCTGGCAGTTGAAGTTATACAACAGCTGAAGGTACACTTTTCCATAAAAAAAATGTGCCTCCAGCTGTTGCAAAACCATAAGTCCCAGCATGCCCATAAGGGAATGCTGGGAGTTGTGGTGGTCTGCAGTGGCGTGCCCAGCATTCAAATTTAGGGGGGGCACATGGGGGGCCAGTGACAAAAGTGGGGGGGCAATTTTAAAACGTGCGTATGTGTATATATATATATGTATATATGTATATATACACACACACACACACACACACACACACACACACACACACACACATATATATATATATATATATATATATATATATAAACACACAATGATTTTTCTTCCGTTTTTGCCATAGATTTTTGGGTAAATGACTGATGTCATTATAAAGTAGAATTGGTGGCGCAAAAAATAAGCCATCATATGGACTTTTAGGTGCAAAATTGAAAGGGTTATGATTTTTAAAAGGTAAGGAGGAAAAAACTAAAGTACAAAAACGGAAAAAAGGTTGGACCTTAAGGCGTTAAAACTTTTGGACACTACCATCAACTTTGATAGGGGCATCTAAAGTGTTAATGTCGGACATCAGCCTGATTGGTGATGTCTGGCATTAGTCGAGGGTTCTAGCTAATGATTTATACAACACAGTGGGAGCAGGCATTGGACGTACACATACGCCTTGTGTCCTTAGGGCTCATTTACACGGACGGATCCCCAGCATATTTTACGCTGCGGATCCCCCGACAATGCACACATCGCGGCTGCTCTCGGCCTAGTTCAGAGAGCAGGAGGAGCGGCCATGATGTGCGCGAGTATACACATGAAAGTGTGTCTGCTCGTAGCGGAGGATTGCCATTATGAGCAGGCACAGATAGAGGCAGCACTGTAGGGTCCATTGTCGGCGGATCCGCAGCGTAAAATACACTGTGGATCCACCCCTGAATGAGCCCTTAGGATACGCTCACACGTACAGGATCTGCTGTATATTTTCTGCAGCTGATGTTGCTACCTATTGAAGCTAATGGGTTGCAAAATCAGCTGCACAAAATATGCAGCAAAAATATGCAGCTGATCCTGTACATGTGAATGTACCCTTGTGGGGTTAATGAGGGGTTAATGTGTTCACATGTTGTCCTTCCAGAGGGGTCACTTTCCCTCCTCCAGTGTCCACAGGTTACCAACAGGTCACATTACCAGAATAATTTATGGAAAAATCGCGGCAAAAATTGCGCTGTTTTACCGCGAGTTACAAAAAATTGTTGTGATAATGTGGCCTGTTGGTGACCTGTGGACACTGGAGGAGGGAAAGTGACCCCTCTGGACTGCTACTATATGAAAGGTTCTCTCTCTACTCAGTACCCCTGGTACTGGTTCTCTGTCTTTTCAGTACCCCTGGTACTAGGTCCAATTTGGCTTAAGGCTTGTACTGGCCAGGAGAGCGTCTTGTCAGGTGTGGAAAAAATACATGCACACAAGGTACCCTCTAAGTACGCTCTGTTTTACTATTTGCCAACGTTCATATATATATATACCATGTTGCTTAATAGTTACAAGTCAGCAGAACACAAGAACAGGATGTACGTGCACAACAGTTAGTAATCAGCAGTTGAGAAAACGAGAAGTACGGTACGGGCCTTGCGGTTACAAAAGGCAGAATTAAGATATATCATACAGTATTACAGAATTAAGATATACATCATACAAGATTACAGAATTAAGATACACATCATACAAGATTACAGATCTGTATTATTCTATCAAGACCCTTGTATCCTTCAATCCCCTCTTAAAACCAGTTGTCACTCTAGACAACTTGGTTTTTCTTGTTTTCCATTTTCTTTTGAAAAGTCTTTATGTAGGCAGTATAGCCTTCTGCTGAGTGACGGTGAAGTAGAGGGACTTGGGTGTCTGATGAGGTGGAGAGGAGGATTTTAGTATCTGCAGCAGGTCTTGGCTTGCAGCGTTTCATACATAAGAAAATAAGTTTTATTGACACATATACTATGAGGGTAATGACAGTAATGTGTATTATGAGCTGCAGAATGCCCCCTATCCATCCTCCTATGCCAGGTAGCGGGATTCAATATTGAAAAGGTATCCCCCACCACTTATCCTTGTTGATTTCATTGTCTTTGGCATATTTGTCCCTCAATTTTGGTATGTTCTCAAGCTGGTGGTGCATCTGAATTGTTCCTGAAGTGTCTATGTAATGGCAACAAGTAGGACCTATGCAATAAGTCTTTAGGCATTTTTTAAGTAACACCAGGAAGGTATCTGTCCTAATCTACCGCAGTAGCCCACATCTGGGTTATTCCATGTTGGTTCAGTAAGTTGGTATTCTAACGTGTCATTGCATGGTTGGTGTCCTGTTATATTATAGCAATCTACATCTTGAGTAGCCTGAGTAAAGAGGGTGTTATTTGGCCACCTTGGGTCATGTAAGTACCTTTCTATCTGGCTGGGTTTAAGAAGATCAGCACTTGCGGATGTCCCGTTAAAACTAACTTTTATTCCTTCTGTGGGGATCGCTCCTAGGTCTAGTATATGTGTGACCACTCGAGTTACCCAGGAACCCCCTTTGAAGACCAACATTTGGTGTGGTCCTGGGCTACTTATGTTTCCCTGCCACCATGGCTGCCCCACCCATCCTACTATAGGAATACCCACTGAGGTGTTTCAGTTCTTTGCATATGGTGTCTCGTTGTCAGCAAGCATGTCAAAACAGTCTCCCTGAAATAATAATACATATGAGGGCACAGGGATAGCAAAGTAGGGCATGCTTTGGGCAGACACAGGGGCATGGGTGCATATCCAACAATCCTTCGCAGTGAGGTTTTGTGCTAACATTATATGGTGCTTCAGGAACTTATCGTTTGGGTGTCTCTCTAATTCATTCTGCAGAGTCACCGTGGGGTGAATCAAAGTCAATAAAGTCATTAATGCAAACATCATGAGACTTAGTTTCTTCAACCATCTGCCAGAACAAGGCCAGGGCATCAGCGGGTACATCTTTCAGTAGGCTTTCAAGGTCAGGGCTGTCTGCCCCCGTTATTACCTCCTTTGGGTGATGTTGGACGAGTTTGATCCGAGAGGCGTGGATCCAAGAAGGGCTGTCTTCCGTGAGAACCGCCATCCTCGGCAACAACTGTGGTTGGGGGTCCAAAGGTGAAGTCTCCGGGCTTCTTTCCTTTCGACAGAGTTTTAACCAGGACAGTGTCGCCTTCCTGGAACTGGTGTGTTGGTTCCTGTGGGAGAGAAGGAGAATTACAGACAACTTTTTGTTCTACTTTATCAAGGGTTTGGATGAGGTCTGTGACATATTGTTCCCTTATCTGGTCGAGGTCCCCTTCTTCTGTTATCAGTGGTCGTTAGGCCCATGGAGTCGGGAAAGGCCTATCCATGAGAATCTCAAAAGGGGAGAGTTGTAAAGTCTTATGGGGGGTCATTCTAATTTCTGAGATTATGATGGGAAGGACTTGTTTCCACTTCTCAAAGGTGCTCCCTGTGGCCTACTCCGTGGAAATGAGCAATAAAACTGGGGCACTGTGTTGGGGTATGCATGGTGTCCCCTCTTTGCAGATCAATCCTGTTATAGGATTTTTCTGCAATACCGGATAACACCAATCATAGTCCTCTTGTTTGGGAACAGAGGACTGAAGAGAGAGAAGAAGTTGTGTGTCTACGAGTGAAGGAGGTGTAAGAACTGGTAACATCAGTGAGACAGGTTGTTGTGTAGCAGCCAGTTTGGCGGTGTGGTCTGCTAGAGCATTGTCCTTTGAAATGTGATCAGTCCCATGTGTGTGTGTCCTGCAGTGAATGATGACTAATTGTGATGGTAGGGTAAGTGCATGTAAACGGTGACAGGTTTCTTAGCAAAAAGTGTACAGGCTCTTGTGTGGGCGATGAGTTCTGCAGCTTGTGCGGACTTATAGGGGATGGACTGGGCCTTGAGGACAATGTCAGGTAATTGGACAATAGCATAACTATCATGGTAAACATTGTCATTGGGGCGGGTGCATGACCCATCTACAAAGACTTCTGGAGCATCAGGTATGGGCACTGAAGAGAGGTCGGGCCTGGGTGAGGCGTCAGTGTTGATGACTTGCAAGCAGTCATGTATGTCCGGCATTTTCAGGCCAACTAGTGCGCAGGGCCAGATGTAGGGGAGGCATACACCATTTTCAAGTATGGATTACTGAGGAGAATTACCTCATATCCAGAGAGCCGTTGTGTTTACATGTGTTGTGTATGTAGGCCTTTAAGGAGAGAGATAACATCATGAGAAGTGTACAAGGTAGTGTCATGTCCTAAAGTGAGGATGGTAGCTTGTTCAACAATCATAGCACAGGCAGCAAGAGCTCGCAGACATGCCAGCATCCCCTGTACGGAGACGGGCATCACCTTTGAGAAAAAAGCACAAGGACGCAGTTTGCCTCCGTGAACTTGTGTCAGCACACCCGCCATGGTTTTACAATTGTCTCGTGCATACATGTGGAAAGGCAAATTGTAATCTGGGAGACCTAGCCCTGGACTTGTCATTAAAAGCTTTGTACATTTATGAGGACCATTTGATGAGATCTGGTTTGCCTGATAGGGTAGCATCTCTATGAGCAGTCGGGAATCCACTGTCTGCAGTAGTTTATCATACCCAAGAAAGATTGCATTTCCATCTGGGCGTGCGGGGTGACCAGGCCCGCTACAGACTGGACTCTAGACGTACTCAGCTCCCTTTTCCCTTTTGGCAGAACAAAATCCAGATATTCAACCTGTTCACAACACCATCCTCAAGGCAGGCCTCCTCAGAGAAACTACACATTAACAAATCATTAACATATTGGAGGAGAACAGAACCCTGGGGGGCGTGCCATGAGTTTATAAAGGCTTGGAGGACAATGCTGAACACAACAGGTGAATCAGCATACCCCTGGGACATTGTACACCAGGTTAACTGTAGTCCCTCAAAGAAAAAAGCAAAAAGGAGTCTGGTCTCTTCGTCCACTGGGATCGAGAAGAAAGCATTCTTCAGATCGAGGACAGAAAAATGAGTTGCCTGTGCTGGGATTGATGACAATAGTTGGGTGACATCAGGAACTATAGGGGCAATAGGCACAATTAGTCTGTTGATGGCTCTCAGGTCTTGTACAAAACAGACAGTACCATTGGGTTTGGAGACAGTATGTTCTAAAACTCAAGTTTGTAGGAAATGTTTGATCATAGGGCGGATACCTTTGATTTTTTTCCTGTGACAAGGGGTACTGTTTTTGGTAGACCGGGAGGATGTCTGGTTTGAGTCTTGCCTTGTATGGTGTACAGTCAATATGTCCTACATCATGGTCTCCATGTGACCAGACAATGGGGTCTAACTCAGGTGGGACCTGGGTCGGGGACATAACAGGATAATGTTAGTACCCTGCAGGTGTGACTATGGGTGCGAGGTCAGACGTGACATGTAACCTGGACTGGGATGCAGTGATATGTAATTTGAGTTTACATATGAGGTCTCTTCTCAGGAGGTCTACAGGGCATTCAGGTATGATGCGAAAGGAAGGGAAGGTTAAATGCTCACCCTCGGGGCATTGTGTATACAGGTGCTATGAACATACTCAATTTCAAACAGTAGACATATATATATAGGCATATATATATATATATGCACATACATATATATCCCCTGAAAAACAAAATTACACCAGATCCGAAGAAGAAGCTGTCATGCTCCCTGTAAACCCCACCTTACTCCTCCCAAACCTCTGTGTCACCAGTCACCGCCCCTTTGAGTCTGGCTTCTTGTCTTTCCCCAGTTCTGGTCAGTCACCATGAAACCTCTAGTATCACATGTGTTACTGACTGTTACTTTACATCAAGAGACATACAAGAAACATGTAACATGTAACAATACCGACATTTACAAATACTTAACGTACAACACACAGGGCCCACATTCTCAACAAAGATATAAAAATAAAAGTGTACACAGCTCTCTCAAAAATTTGAAAAATAATTATCTCAAATGCGCATTGTTTATAATCCTGTAAACCATGATTTTAAATGCCTAAAGTAATGATTATCAATTAAATAGTGATCACTTTTTTTATTTATTTTATCTTCTTGGCCAAATTTCTTCTCTTATTACTCCTGTAATATAATCAGACAATTAATCGCATTTCCTGATACATTTCATTTTTTTTCATCAACCCTGTGTTACTGTGAAGGCAAGAAATTAATGAAATATCATCAAATAGTTCAATTTAATACCACGTGAATATATTTTTCTTTTAACACCATTTTCATTACAACACAAACAGCTTCAGAGGGAAAACATTCACTGGTCATTTTCTATACACTCCTGATTCTATACACCTCACACAAATACAACATACTTTATATCATAAGAACCATCCTATAAACGCCATCATATGACCACATACACAGGGCTTTCCTAGCGATTTAGCATATCACTCGATTCCATAGCACTGAACACTCATCTTCACTTCATTTATTCCAGCAGTGTCAGCTCTGCTCATCCTACATTCCTCACACTGCTTCACATGCTTTCTCCTTCACAAATCACCTGCTTGTCCACCAAAACGTTGAGTCTCTATTTCTGACAACAATCTCTAATCCTATCAAATAATTTACACAGCCCTGCATCATAACGCCAACATCCTGTGAACCTTTTCCAAAAATCAGTAACAGTTTCACCTAGTTTTTTTGTTTGCATGCCACAGCAATGGGCAGTGATGATTTTTGTTTGAAAACTTGGTTAAGTTCCTCTTCTAATTCTCTCCATATACGCTCTCTACCCTTCTCGAGATTACAAATGTAGTTGTTAGAGTGGGGGTCAGGTGGTATTTATCATTGGCCCCCTCCCTTGGGAATGGGCTGGAATCCTTCATGAATTCTGACCAACCAGCTATATCATCTACCCTCGGATTCACTAAGTCCCATCCTGTAGGGCTAACTCGGGCCACATAATCCTTACATGTTTCACCGGGAAGGGGAAGAGGATAGGACTTAGATGATTTGGAACCCATGTTCCGTAATTGGTGCAAAACCACAATCTCTGGATTTGGCTGTACTGAACTCTGAAGGTTCCGACAATTCCTCTCAACAGATTAGTGATTCTCTGATTTAATTGCACCAATCACTGAGCATGCATGGTATCTCTGAACAAACTGTCACTTGCTTTCACCACATCCCGGGTCAACAAGTTTACTCTAGCCGGGAGGGTGGGGCGTCTTACAGATGTTTTGAGAACCAGCAGATTATTACTATTATTATTATTATAACAGTTATATGCACCTGACTCTATACATTAAAGCAATGTTAGTATACTCACGTGTCTTCTTAAGCGTAAGGGGAAAAAAAAGGAAGTTACAAGTAAAACACTAAACAGAACTAAACAGAAATACAAGAAGTTTTTTTGTAAGCGTTAAGCCAAATTGAAACAAGACAACCACCCTGGATTGTCAAATTACTCTTAGTTCCTCATTTCCCCTGTTCCCTGAACAGAAGTCAAATACTGTAATACTGTGTCCCAGACACAATATGAAAGTAACTGTTATACTTACTGGAATCGAGACGCGGCCAGTGCCCCCCGGATCGTCAATACCACACAAGGATATGGTTCTTACCGGTCCGGAGGATGACCCTCTCGATCCCGGACGAGCCCCCAGCTGAAAGGTTCTCTCTCTACTCAGTATCCCTGATACTGGTTCTCTGTCTTTTCAGTACCCCTGGTACTAGGTCCAATTTGGCTTAAGGACATCCCTATTTATTTTAAATTGGGGGGGCCCAAGGGGGGGCACGGCCTGATCTAGGGGGGGGCCATGGCCCCCTCTGGCCCCCCCCCCCTCGCGACGCCACTAGTGGTCTGCCTCCTGCTGTTGCATAACTACAGCTCCCAGCATGCCCTTTTTGCATGCTGGGAGCTGTTGCTAAGCAACAGCAGGAGGCTGTAACTCACCTCCTGCTGCTGCTCCGTCGCAGGACTGTCCCTCGCCGCCGCCGTCGCTCCTGGGGCCCCGATCCCAACATGGACGCCGTGGATCGGGGTCCCCAGCACCCGGGGTGCACATCCCGCACCCGCTCACGTCCTCCGGAAGAGGGGCAGAGCGGGTGCGGGAGTGACACCCGCAGCAGGCGCCCTGATTGGTCGGCCGGTAATCCGGCCGACAAATCAGGGCGATCGTGAGGTGGCACCAGTGCCACCTCACCCCTGCAGGCTCTGGCTGTTCGGGGCCGTCAGAGACGGCCCCGATCAGCCAGTAATTCCGGGTCACTGGATACCCGATTGACCCGGAATCGCCGCAGATCGCTGGACTGAATTGTCCAGCGATCTGCGGCCATCGCCGACATGGGGGGGCATAATGACCCCCCTGGGCGATATGCCGGGATGCCTGCTGAATGATTTCAGCAGGCATCCGGCTCCGGTCCCCAACCGGCTAGCAGTGGGGACCGAAATTCCCACGGGCGTATGGATACGCCCTGCGGCCTTAAGGACTCGGAATGCAGGGCGTATCCATACGCCCTGCGTCCTTAAGAGGTTAATGACCAAGCCCATTTTCACCTTAAGGACCAGGCCAATTTTATTTTTGCGTTTTTGTTTTTTCCTCCTCGCCTTCTAAAATCCATACCTCTTTTATATTTCCATCTAAAGACCCATAGAAGGGCTTGTTTTTTGCGGGACCAATTGTACTTTGTAATGAAACCTCTCATTTTACCATAAAATGTACTGCAAACCCCCCAAAAAAATTTTTAGGGAGGAAATTTAAATGAAAACCAAAATTTTGCACATTTTGGAGGGTTTGGTTTTCACACTGTACACTTTGCGGTAAAAATGACATGTGTTCTTTATTCTGTGGGTCAATACGATTAAAATGATACCCATGGCTAGATACTTTACTTTTATATTTTTGTACCGCTTAAAAAAAATCTAAAACTTTTTGTACAAAATCAGTAATCTAAAATCGCCCTATTTTGACCACCTATAACTTTTTCATTTTTCAGTATATAGGGCGGTATGAGGGCTCATTTTTTGCGCCATCATCTGTGCTTTATTTAGATACCACATTTGCATATATAAAACTTGTAGATAATTTTTTATTAATTTATTTTTTAATAAAATGTGACAAACAAGCAGCATTTTTGGACATTTTCTTATTTTTTACGTTTACGCCATTCACTGAACGGGATCATAAACAATATATTTTGATAGTTTGGACATTTATGCATGCGGCGATACCAAATATGTTTATTTAAAAAAAAAATTACGCTTTTTGGGGGTAAAATTGGAAAAACTGACAATTTTCATTTTTATTGGGGGAGGGGATTTTCCACTTTTTAAAAAAAAAACTTTTTATCTTTACATTTTTCAACTTTTTTTTTTTACACTTTTTATGTTCCCATAGGGGACTATCTATAGCAATCCTTTGATTGCTAATACTGTGCATTGCTATGTATAGGACATAGCACTGCTCAGTATTATCGGTGATCTTCTGCTCTGGTCTGCTCGATCGCAGACCAGAGCAGAAGACCCCGGGAGACAGCCGGAGCTAGGTAAGGGGACCTCCGGCTGTTATGCTGGAAGATCGGATCGCCGCGGCAGCGCTGCGGGTGATCCGATCATTTAATCAAAGTGCCGCAATGCTGCAGATGCCCTGATCTGTATTGATCACGGCATCGGAGGCATTAATGGCGGACATCCGCGCGTTCGGAACCAGCCGTGTATGACGCGAGCACCCTTCCGATGCTCGCGGTCATACACAGGACGTAAATGTACATTCTGGTGCGGGAAATCCCGCCAAACCAGGACGTACATTTACGTCCGTGGTCGTTAAGGGGTTAATGAAAATTTGTCAAACACCTGAGGGGTATAGTTTCCAAAATTGGGTCACATGTGGGTATTTATTTTTTTGCGCTTATGTCAGAACAGCTGTAAAATCACCAATTTAGGCCTCAAATGTACATGGTGCGCTCTCACTCCTGAACCTTGTTGTGCTCCCGCAGAGCATTTTACGCCCACATATGGGGTATTTCCATACTCAGGAGAAATTGTGTTACAAATTTTGGGGGTCTTTTTTCCTTTTACCGCTTGTGAAAATAAAAAGTATGGGGCAACCCCAGCATGTAAGTGTAAACATTTTAATCTTTTTACACTAACAAGCTGGTGTAGCACCCAACTTTTCCTTTTCATAAGGGGTAAAAGGAGAAAAAGCCCCCAAAAATATGTAGTGCAATTTCTCCCGAGTACGGAAATACCCCATATGTGGCCCTAAACTGTTTCCTTCCTCCAGCTGTTGCTAAACTCCCAGCATGCCTGGACAGTCAGTGGCTGTCCAGAAATGCTGGGAGTTGTTGTTTTGCAACAGCTGGAGGCTCCGTTTTGGAAACACTGCTGTACAATATGTTTTTCATTTTTATTGTGGGGGACAGTGTAAAGGGGTGTATATGTAGTGTTTTACCCTTTCTTTTGTGTCAGTGTTTTCAGGGTACATTCGCACTGGCGTGTTATGATGAGTTTCCCGCTAGGAGTTTGGGCTGCGGCAAAAAATTTGCCGCAGCCCAAAATTGAAGCAGGAAACTTACTGTAAACCTGCCTGTGTGAATGTACCCTGTACATTCACATGGGGGGGCAAACCTCCAGCTGTTTCAAAACTACAACTCTCAGCATGCATTGATTGACCGAGCATGCTGGGAGTTGTACTTTTGCAACAGCTGGAGGCACACTGGTTGGAAAACCTTCAGTTAGGTTCTGTCACCTAACTCAGTTTTCCAACCAGTGTGCCTCCAGCTGTTGCAAAACTACAACTCCCAGCATGTACTGATCACCGAAGGGCATGCTGGGAGATGTAGTTATGCAACAGCTGGAAGTACGCAACTACAACTCCCAGCATGCCAAGACAGCTGTTTGCTGTTTGGGCATGCTGGGATTTGCAGTTTTGCAATATCTGGAGGGCTACAGTTTATAGACCACTGCACTGTGATCTCCAAATCGTGGACCTCCAGATGTTGCAAAATTACAAATCCCAGCATGCCCAGACAGCAAACAGCTGTTTGGGCATGCTAAGAGTTGTAGTTTTGCAAGATCTGGAGGGATACAGTTTAGCGACCACTGTATAGTGGTCTCAGACTGTAGCCCTCCAGATTTTGCTAGGCAACTTACCAACTTTCGTAGGATCCAGGGAACCATCCTCTTCTGCTGCACGACATCGCCGCCAGCCGATCACCATCGCTCGCAGCCTCCGGTTGGGTAAATGGATCTTCTGCCCCCGGTCCTTTGTCGGTTCCCCGTTCTGCCCCACCTATTGTGGGTGGGCAGAACGGGGAAAACGAAAATTAACCCCCCCCCGCCTCTGATCTGCTATTGGTGGTCGCATCTAGACCACCAATAGCAGGGATAAGAGGGGTGGCACCCCTGCCACCTCACTCCTATCCCTTCAGGGGGATCGTGGGTGTCTTAGACAACCACGATCCCCCTTATATTCCGGGTCGCCAGGGTCACCATAGACCCGAATGACTCGGAATTGGCGCAAATCGCAAGTGTGAATTAATTAGCGATTTGCGCCGATCACCGACATGGGGGGTCTGATGACCCCCTGGGCATTTGCGTAGGGTGCCTGCTGATCGATATCAGCAGGCACCCCGGTCCCGCCCGGTGCAAGGCGGGGACCGAAATTCCCAAGGGCGTATGGATACGCCCTGGGTCCTTAAGGGATTAAACCTAATTTACATTTCAACCCATGATGGTGTCATGCTAAGCAGACCACATTATAAAAGTGCTGAACCCTGTGATGTAGAACTGGCGGACTATCTGATGTGTATACTGGACTATCTGATGTGTATACTGGACTATCTGATGTGTATACTGGACTATCTGATGTGTATATTGGACTATCTGATGTGTATACTGGACTATCTGATGTGTATACTGGACTATCTGATGTGAATACTGGACTATCTGATGTGTGTACTGGACTATCTGATGTGTGTACTGGACTATATGATGTGTGTACTGGACTATCTGATGTGTATACTGGACTATATGATGTGTATACTGGACTATCTGATGTGTACACTGGACTATCTGATGTGTATACTGGACTATCTGATGTGTGTAGTGGACTATCTGATGTGTATACTGGACTATCTGATGTGTATACTGGACTATCTGATGTGTATTCTGGACTATCTGATGTGTATACTGGACTATCTGATGTGTATACTGGACTATCTGATGTGTATACTGGACTATCTGTTGTGTATACTGGACTATCTGATGTGTATACTGGACTATCTGATGTGTGTACTGGACTATCTGATGTGTATACTGGACTATCTGATGTGTATACTGGACTATCTGATGTGTATACTGGACTATCTGATGTGTATACTGGACTATCTGATGTGTATACTGGACTTTCTGATGTGTATACCGGACTATCTGATGTGTATACTGGACTATCTGATGTGTATACTGGACTATCTGATGTATATACTGGACTATCTGATGTGTATACTGGACTATCTGATGTGTATACTGGACTATCTGATGTGTATATTGGACTATTTGATGTGTGTACCGGTTTATCTGATGTGTATACCGGACTATCTGATGTGTATACTGGATTATCTGATGTGTATACTGGACTATCTGATGTGTATACTGGACTATCTGATGTGTATACTGGACTATCTGATGTGTATACTGGACTATCTGATGTGTATACTGGATTATCTGATGTGTATACTGGACTATCTGAAGTGTATACTGGACTATCTGATGTGTATACTGGATTATCTGATGTGTATACTGGACTATCTGATGTGTATACTGGACTATGTGATGTGTATACTGGACTATCTGATGTGTATACAGGACTATCTGATGTGTATACTGGACTATCTGATGTGTATACTGGATTATCTGATGTGTATACTGGACTATCTGATGTGTATACTGGACTATCTGATGTGTGTACTGGACTATCTGATGTGTGTACTGGACTATGTGATGTGTGTACTGGACTATATGATGTGTGTACTGGACTATCTGATGTGTATACTGGACTATATGATGTGTATACTGGACTATATGATGTGTATACTGGACTATCTGATGTGTGTAGTGGACTATCTGATGTGTATACTGGACTATCTGATGTGTATTCTGGACTATCTGATGTGTATACTGGACTATCTGATGTGTATACTGGACTATCTGATGTGTATACTGGACTTTCTGATGTGTATACTGGACTATCTGTTGTGTATACTCGACTATCTGATGTGTATACTGGACTATCTGATGTGTGTACTGGACTATCTGATGTGTGTACTGGACTATCTGATGTGTATACTGGACTATCTGATGTGTATACTGGACTATCTGATGTGTATACTGGACTTTCTGATGTGTATACCGGACTATCTGATGTGTATACTGGACTATCTGATGTGTATACTGGACTATCTGATGTATATACTGGACTATCTGATGTGTATACTGGACTATCTGATGTGTATACTGGACTATCTGATGTGTATATTGGACTATTTGATGTGTGTACCGGACTATCTGATGTGCATACCGGACTATCTGATGTGTATACTGGATTATCTGATGTGTATACTGGACTATCTGATGTGTATACTGGACTATCTGATGTGTATACTGGACTATCTGATGTGTATACTGGACTATCTGATGTGTATACTGGATTATCTGATGTGTATACTGGACTATCTGAAGTGTATACTGGACTATCTGATGTGTATACTGGATTATCTGATGTGTATACTGGACTATCTGATGTGTATACTGGACTATGTGATGTGTATACTGGACTATCTGATGTGTATACTGGACTATCTGATGTGTATACTGGACTATCTGATGTGTATACTGGATTATCTGATGTGTATACTGGACTATCTGATGTGTATACTGGACTATCTGATGTGTGTACTGGACTATCTGATGTGTGTACTGGACTATGTGATGTGTGTACTGGACTATATGATGTGTGTACTGGACTATCTGATGTGTATACTGGACTATATGATGTGTATACTTGACTATCTGATGTGTATACTGGACTATCTGATGTGTATACTGGACTATCTGATGTGTGTAGTGGACTATCTGATGTGTATACTGGACTATATAATGTGTATACTGGACTATCTGATGTGTATACTGGACTATCTGATGTGTATACTGGACTTTCTGATGTGTATACTGGACTATCTGTTGTGTATACTGGACTATCTGATGTGTATACTGGACTATCTGATGTGTGTACTGGACTATCTGATGTGTATACTGGACTATCTGATGTGTATACTGGACTATCTGATGTGTATACTGGACTATCTGATGTGTATACTGGACTATCTGATGTGTATACTGGACTATCTGATGTATATACTGGACTATCTGATGTGTATACTGGACTATCTGATGTGTATACTGGACTATCTGATGTGTATATTGGACTATTTGATGTGTGTACCGGACTATCTGATGTGTATACCGGACTATCTGATGTGTATACTGGATTATCTGATGTGTATACTGGACTATCTGATGAGTATACTGGACTATCTGATGTGTATACTGGACTATCTGATGTGTATACTGGACTATCTGATGTGTATACTGGATTATCTGATGTGTACACTGGACTATCTGAAGTGTATACTGGACTATCTGATGTGTATACTGGATTATCTGATGTGTATACTGGACTATCTGATGTGTATACTGGACTATGTGATGTGTATACTGGACTATCTGATGTGTATACTGGACTATCTGATGTGTATACTGGACTATCTGATGTGTATACTGGATTATCTGATGTGTATACTGGACTATCTGATGTGTATACTGGACTATCTGATGTGTATACTGGACTATCTGATGTCTATACTGGATTATCTGATGTGTATACTGGACTATCTGATGTGTATACTGGACTATCTGATGTGTATACTGGACTATCTGATGTGTATACTGGACTATCTGATGTGTGTACTGGACTATCTGATGTGTATACTGGACTATCTGATGTGTGTACTGGACTATCTGATGTGTATACTGGACTATTTGATGTGTATACTGGACTATCTGATGTGTATACTGGACTATCTGATGTGTATACTGGACTATTTGATGTGTATACTGGACTATCTGATGTGTATACTGGGCTATCTGATGTGTGTACTGGACTATCTGATGTGTATACTGGACTATCTGATGTGTATACTGGACTATCTGATGTGTATACTGGACTATCTGATGTGTATACTGGACTATCTGATGTGTATACTGGACTATCTGATGTGTATACTGGACGATCTGATGTGTATACTGGGCTATCTGATGTGTATACTGGACTATCTGATGTGTATACTGGCTTTCTGACTCTGTCCCAATGGCAGGTGTTAAGAGAA